>NW_028318470.1:0-300000 GCF_062004578.1 Staurois parvus
AGAATGGAGTACATGGGAGGACACCACGGAGGAAGCCATTGCTGTCCAAAAAGAAAATTGCAGCACGTTTGAAGTTTGCAAAAGAGCACCTGGATGTTCCACAGCACTACTGGCAAAATATACTGTGGACAGATGAAACCAAGATTGAGTTGTTTGGGTAGAACACACAACACTATGTGTGGGGAAAAAAGGCACAGCACACCAACATCAAAACCTCATCCCCACTGTAAAACATGGCAGAGGGAGCATCATGGTTTGGGGCTGCTTTGCTGCCTCAGGGCCTGGACGGATTGTTGTCATTGATGGGAAAATGAATTCCAGAGTTTATCAAGACGTTTTGCAGGAAAACGTACGACCATCTGTCCGCCAACTGAAGCTCCGCAGAGGATGGGTGATGCAACAGGACAATGACCCAAAGCATACAAGTAATTCAACAAAACAATGCAGCACACCTTCTGGAGTGGCCCAGTCAAAGTCCTGACCTCAACCCGATTGAAATGCTGTGGCATGACCTTAAGCGAGCGATTCACACCAGACATCCCAAGAATATTGCTACACTGAAACAGTTTTGTGAAGAGAAGTGGTCCAAAATGACTCCAGATCGTTGTGCAGGTCTGATCTGCAACTACAGGAAACGTTTGGTTGAGGTTTTTGCTGCCAAAGGAGGGTCAACCAGTTAAGTCCAAAGGTTCACATACTTTTTCCTCCCTGCACTGTGAATTTTTACATGTTATGTGCAATTAAACCATGGCAACATCTAATGTTTGTGTAGTATTATGTTCAGCAGACTGTGTTCTTCTATTGTGACTTAGATGACGTTCAGAGCACATTTTATGCCCAATTCATGCAAAATGCCATGTAATCCCAAGGGGTTCACATACTTTTTCTTGCAACTGTATGAGTGCTGCCAGCATTGCTGCAGAGGTTGAAGGGGTGCTGGGTCAGCCTGTCAGTGCTCAGACCATATGCCGCACACTGCATCAGATTGGCCTGCATGGCTGTCGTCCCAGAAGGAAGCCTCTTCTAAAGATGATGCACAAGAAAGCCTGCTAACAGTATGCTGAAGACAAGCAGACTAAGGACATGGATTACTGGAACCATGTCCTGTGGTTTGATGAGACCAAGATAAACTGATTTGGTTCAGTTGGTGTCAAGTGTGTGTGGCAGCAACCAGGTGAGGAGTACAAAGACAAGTGTGTCTTGCCTACAGTCAAGCATGGTGGTGGGAGTGTCATGTTCTGGGGCTGCATGAGTGCTGCTAGCACTGGGGAGCTACAGTTCATTGAGGGAACCATGAATGCGAACATGTACTGTGACATACTAAAGCAGAGCATGATCCCCTCCCTTCGGAGACTGAGCCGCAGGGCAGTATTCCAACATAACGACCCCAAACACGCCTTCAAGACGACCACTGCCTTGCTAAAGAAGCTGAGGGTAAAGGTCGTGGACTGGCCAAGCATGTCTCCAGACCTAAACCCTATTGAGCATCCGTGGGGCATCCTCAAATGGAAGGTGGAGGATCGCAAGGTCTCTAACATCCACCAGTTCCGTGATGTCGTCATGGAGGAGTGGAGAGGACTCCAGTGGCAACCAGTGAAGCTCTGGTGAACTCCATGCCCAAGAGGGTTAAGGCAGTGCTGGAAAATAATGGTGGCCACACAAAATATGGACACTTTGGGCCCAATTTGGACATTTTCACTTAGGGGTGTACTCACTTTTGTTGCCAGCGGTTTAGACATTAATGGCTGTGTGAATTATTTTGAGGGAACAGTATATGTACACTGTTATACAAGCTGTACACTCACTACTTTACATTGTAGCAAAGTGTAATTTCTTCGGTGTTGTCACATGAAAGGATATAAAATATTTACAAAAATGTGAGGGGTGTACTCACTTCTGTTAGATACTGTGTGCGTGTATGTGCGTGTGTGTATATGTATGTGTGTGTATGTATATATATTCTCCCCTGTTGTTTTAAGTATGTAAAACTCAAAATATGTTATCTATATCTATCCATGAACACTTTTATTCCAATTATTAACTGCAAAACCCACAATTAATATATGAGAATAGAACTAAATATGAACACAAAAAGTGCTGTTTGTATAATACAATTAATCTTTTCCACAGGAAGTGCAGCAATAAAATCACAGCTTGCAGCATGAGTTTATTATGTGTCCTTAGATTGGTGTTCCAAACACTAAAAAAATATCCATCTCAACATATTTTGCCCAAAAGAATTAAATTCATCAAGCTCTAATGATCACTTAAACTAAGAAATAGGCCATAAAAGCTATTGCTCAATCCCAACATCACTCCCCTAAAAAATTGCGAGGGCAGGCTCCAAAAATACATTAAATAAGGCAAAAGAGGGAAACATCATAGCACAAAACAGTTATTTAGCTTTAAAATCCAGCTTAAAAATTTACAGTTCTCTAGTTTTCTCCCAGCACTAAGAACAGCTTAATCTCAAAGGGAGCAGCATACTCTCAGCTCTGTGTCTGCATGTGAGTTCAGTTGTGTGATATTACTGTGCTGTAGTCCTGCGCACTGTGTTTTTTAATTCTTCGACTTCCTCAGACACAGCACAGCAATGTTCAACAGACTAAAACAGCCACATTATCCCTACCCATGCCAGACATCAACCTGTAAATTACCAAAGGGTGAGGAGTTATTTGTAATTATGCCACTTCACCAGGAAATATTGTTTATTTTACTTCTACTAATTTAGTTTACCCTTGAGGTTCTGAATAGTGAAACTGATAACCATCGTACCAATAGAAAAACGACCACATAAAATCCTTCTCCCATGCGCACCTTGTTATACAGAAAAAATCTCCTTTAGTGAAACATACATGTATTTACTCATAAATACAAAGTCATACATGGGAACTCTGATTTAAGACACAATAAAGAGGTCTAAATAAATAAGTTGTCTTTAAAGGGGATCTTTAGTCAGAATATACACTGCTCAAAAAAATTAAAGGAACACTTTGAAAACACATCAGATCTCAAGGGGGAAAATTATCATGTTGGATATCTATACTGATATGGACTGGGTAATTTTTAGGAATGTAAGAATGCCCCATCGTTTGATGGAAATGAAAATTATCAACCTACAGAGGACTGAATTCAAAGACACCCCCAAATCAAAGTGAGAAAATTATGCAGCAGGCTATTCCATTTTGCTGAAATTTCATTGCAACTTAAAATGTTCCTCAGTTGTTTGTATGGACCCCCATGTGCTTGTATGCATGCCTGACAACATCGGGGCATGCTCCTAATGAGACCATGAATGTTGTCCTGGGGTATTTCCTCCCAGATCTGGACCAGTGCGTCACTGAGTTCCTGGACAGACTAAGATGCAACCTGGTGGCATCGGATGGACCGTGATGTCCCAGTGGTGTTCTATTGGATTTAGGTCAGGTGAACATAGGGGCCATTAAATGGTATCAATTCCTTCATCCTCCAGGAACTGCCTGCATACTCTCGCCACATGAGGCTGGGCATTGTCGTGCACCAGGAGGAACCCAGGACCCACTGCACCAGCATAGGGTCTGACAGTCAGTCCAAGGATTTATAAGTGTATTGGTTCCTCCTGCGCTAAATGAACTCTACCTAACCACAGCTGCTAACGCCCAAACCCTTTACTCAAAAGATTGAATAGCATAAATAGTGTATATATGGTGCAACGCTAAAAATAAATACATAAACATGCAAAATACAATAATAAACTGTAAAAAGATCCCAAGGGATCTAAAATAAAGTGCAAAGAATTCAAGTGCAATTTCGTGAATGTATCAAAAGGGTCACAAAATCAGACCCTGTAAACAGTGAAAAAACAAAACACAACCCAATCCCAAATTGGGATGGTACACACCAAATTGTGACAAGGTGGATCCCAAAAATTGGATAATCAAAGTGACAAGTGCTATATCACAATATATATAGTGTATACACAATACACACAGTGACAATAAAAATGCAAAAACAATAACTTTTAAATAAATAAAGTCCAATGATAGTGCTGTGGGAATTCTCCACACAAAAACAGTGCTCCACTGCCAACAAGGAACTGGTGCCGTGTGGTGTACACTCCAAACAAATCCTTAAATGGCTAAAATGCCCGCGCACCTCCAATAAGTGACTCTACGGGTCAACACGCTTTTGGATCACACCAGGAACCTACGATATAGATCTTCTTAGTAGCCGACCTCCACATACACAGGGTTCCAATTTAACCATATAAGACTTCCCCTTCCTGGGTCGATAGGCAGGTCTTACTATCTCCAACTTACAGAGATATTGCTCAGCTCTCTGAACATGGCCCATAGGAGAAGAAAGAAATACTTCCATAGTGCAATATTGTTTTTAATAAAAGTAATCAAAAATGCCAGTAAATACATTGTTTCAGTATTGATTAGGCATTCCACCTCATACCATGGGTGTATTCACATGTATCCTTGGGTGTACCAAGATGGCTTCCGGCGTATTGACGACACCACGTAGCGTATCAACGCATTGCGTCACGTATCCCACGTGGCTTCTTCAGGATAATGCTATTGGTGACTCTTTTCCCATTTTTATATGCTATATAGATATTAATCAGCCAATCAGCGGATCGTCCGCTGCCATTTTGTTGTAGTCCCGGTCATTTGCATATACCCGTGGCCATTTTGCTGTAGTTCACTACGATGAACATACAGACAAGCCGCGCCACTAATAACACCAGGGAATCTGTAATAGAAACCTAATGCAGGTATATATTACCTGGAAGATGTATATACCATATAACCTGCATTCCCCAATACTGAATTAGACGAGGAATAGCCATATTAGATGTAAACTGACGCTCAAAAAACCTATTGGGTAATAGATAACACACAAATTAATAATAATATATATGCCAACAAAAAATGGTCTTTAATAATACTTGACCTACAGAGATAAAAAAGCACATATATACCATATAGGTTTTTTGAGCGTCAGTTTACATCTAATATGGTTATTTCTTGTCGAAGTCGGTATTGGGGAATGCAGGTTATATGGTATATACATCTTCCAGTTAATATATACCTGCATTACGTTTCTATTACAGTTTCCCTGGTGTTAGTGGCGCGGCTTGTCTGTATGTTCATCGTATGGAACTACAGCAAAATAGCCGCGGTTAGATGCAAATGAGTGGGACTACAACAAAATGGCCAAGGACGATCCGCTGATTGGCTGATTAATATCTATACAACATATATAAAATGGGAAAGGAGTCACCAATAGCGTTATCCTGAAGAAGCCACGTGGGATACGTGACGCAACGCATCTATACGCCGGCAGCAATCTTGGTACACCCAAGGATACATGTGAATACACCCATGGTATGAGGTGGAATGCCTAATCAATACTGCAACAATGTGAGTGTATTTACTGGCATTTTTGGTTACTTATATTTAAAACAATATTGCACTATGGAAATATTTCTTTCTTCTCCTATGGTCCATGTTCTTACTGAGAGCTGGGCAATATCTGTGAGTAAGTTGGAGATAGTAAGACCTGCCTATCGATCCAGGAAGGGGAAGTATTATATGATATTATTGGAACCCTGTGTATGTGGAGGTCGGCTACTAAGGAGATCTATATCGTAGGATCCTGGTGTGATCCAAAAGCGTGTTGACCCGTAGGGTCACTTTATTGGAGGTGAGCTGGTATTTTAGCCATTTTAGGATTTGTTTGGAGTGTACACCGCACGGCACCAGTTCCTTGTTGGTAGTGGAGCACTGTTTTTGTGTGCAGAATTCCAACAGCACTATCATTGGACTTGATTGGACATTTGCTGCCTTATTATATGTGATCATTTTTCACAGCAATTGTTTTTTTCACTGCATATATTTATATATTTCTTTGATTGTTTCACCACACATTTATTGTTTTTGCATTTTTTATTGTCACTGTGTGTATTGTGTGTACACTATATATATAGTGATATAGCACTTGTCACTTTATGATTATCCCATTTTTGGGATCCACCTTGTTGACACAATTTGGTGTGTATCATCCCAATTTGGGATTGGGTTGTGTTTTTTTTGTTTTTTCCCTGTTTACAGGGTCTGATTTTGTGACCCTTTTGATATATTCACTAAATTGCACTTTAATTCTTTGCACTTTATTTTAGATCCCTTAGGATCTTTTTACAGTTTATTATTATTGTATTATTTTGCATTGTTTATTTTTAGTGCAGTCCAAGGATTTCATCTTGATACCTAATGGCAGTCAGGGTGCCATTGTCTAGGGTCTGTATGTCCCTCCATGAATATGCCTCCCCAGACCATCACTGACCCACCTCCAAAAACGGTCATGCTGAACAATGTTACAGGCAGCATAATGTTCTCTACGGCTTCTCCAGATCCTTTCACATCTCTCACGTGTGCTCAGGGTGAACCTGCTCTCATCTGTGAAAAGCACAGAGTGTCAGTGGCAGAACTGCCAATTCTGGTATTCAATGGCAAATGCCAATCAAGCTCTGTGGTGCCAGGCAGTGAGCACAGGGTGCACAAGAGGACGTCGGGCCCTCAGGCCACCCTCATGAAGTCTGTTTCTGATTGTTTGGTTGGAGACATTCACACCAGTGGCCTGCTGGAGTTCATTTTGTAGGGCTCTGGCAGTGCTCATCCTGTTCCTCCTTGCACAAAGGAGCAGATACTGGTCCTGCTGATGGGTTAAGGATCTTCTACAGCCCTGTCCAACTCTGCTAGAGTAACTGCCCATCTCCTGGAATCTCCTCCATGCTCTTGAGACTGAGCTGGCAGACACAGCAAACCTTCTGGCAATGGCACGAATTGATGTCCCATCCTGGAGGAGTTGGACTGCCTGTGCAACCTCTGTAGGGTCCAGGTATCTCCTCATGCTACCAGTAGTCACACTGACCCTAGTCAAATGCAAAACTAGTGAAACATCATCAGGGAAGATGAGTAGGAGAAAAAATGTCAGTGGCCTCCACCTGTAATATCATTCCTGTTTTGGGGGTTGTCTCATTGTTGCCCATCTGGTACACCTGTTAATTTCATTAACACCAAAGCAGCTGAAACTGATGAACAACCCCCTCTGCTACTTAACTGACCAGATCAATATCCTAAGAGTTACATTGACTTGAGGCTATACTCTGGTTAAAAAGTGTTCCTTTCATTTTTTTGAGCAGTGTATTTTGTGATCTAATATAGCATTTTCCCTATATTAAAAATACAGTATACAATGATGGTTTGCAAAGTAAAAAAAATGGAGGTCCACATTAATAATTATAAATGAAGTAAAGGGGAGCCAAAGCCTATTTCAGCTTGTTTCTTGAAGCAACAGTAAAATATTGTGGACTGTAAATAGAATAAAGAGGTCCATTTAAATAGCAAATAAAAAATGTATAGCTAAAAGTTTTCCCTGCCCTCTGCTCCAGCAAACCCAGCACAAAAGTGTGCTTGATAGTCTGATAACCAAGCATTTCAGCCGAGATTCTGATGACTGGAAATGTAAAATGCTCAGAGCTGAGCACTTCTAGGCTTGTTGATTGCAGAGAAGATCAGGAACACGCAGTTGTGCAAAATTTTGCATACCCTGCCAGAAATTGTAAAATTGTGGCATTGATATTGAAAATATGACTGATCATGCCAAAAAAAGCCAAGTTACCATATGCTCAACAACACCGACACACCTCACCAGCTTTCTTTTATGGCATTGGTGCAGTAAAGGCTTCTTTCTGGCCACTCGACCATGCAGCTCATTTTTGCATCGTATTGTGCGCCTTCAAAACAACCACACAGCTTTTATTTTTCCTGAGGTTATCTGTGGGTTTTTCCTTGTATCCTGAACTCTTCTGGCAGTTGTGGCTGCAATGTTTCTTGGTCTACCTGACCTTCGTTTGGTAGCAAGAGATCCCCACATTTTCGACTCCTTTAATAAGTGATTGAACAATACTGACTGGCATATTCAAGACTTTGGATATCTTTTTATATAATTTTCCATTACCTTGTTACACAGACCCCGATGGCTCTGTATCTAGCCTGCTCAGTGCAGCCACGTGAGAGCTAACAAACTCATTGACTATTTATACAGAGACACTAATTGCAATTTAAAAAGCCACAGATGCTGGAACTTAACCTCTTACCAACCATGCTATAGCTGAATGACTGCTACAGCGCGGTTGTCTAGTTCTGGGAGGGTGTCATATGACATCCTCCCAGAACGTGCCCTCCCGCACTCCCCCAATGGCGCGCACCCGACTATCTCCATGATCGCTGTGTCCTTAGTGATGAGGTAAAACAGCCAATCACAGAGGCCTTTTACCACGTGATCAGCTGTGTTCAATGACACAGCAGATCACGGAGTAAATGCAGTTGCTGGTTATCTGTCGCAGCATAAGGAAAGTACTGCTGGTAACCGGCAATTGTCATAGAACAGATCTGCACTGATGATCAGTGCCCTGTTGATCATTGCCCAGCAGTACCACCCACCAGTGCATATCAGTGCCCAGCAGTGCCCTCCATCAGTTCCACTCTTCAGAGCTGCCCAGTAGTGCCGCCAGTCAGTATCGCCCATCATTGCTGCATATCAGTGCAGCATCATCAGTACCACCTCATCAGTGAAGCCTATCAGTGCTGCCTATCCATGCCACCTCATCAGTGCACTTCAGTGCGGCCTGTCAATGCCCATCAGTGCTGCCAATCAGTGCTGCCTCATCAACGCACATCAGTGAAGGAGAAAAATTACCTGTTTGCAAAATTTTATATTAGAAACAAAGAAAAATAGTTTGCAGAGTGCACAATAATATAAAGGGAAACAGTACAGTTGCAGTTCAATAGAAGACAATAGGGATAAGAGGGCCCTGCTCATAAGAGCTTGCAATCTAATAGGGACAAGTGGTACAAAAGGTGATAACTGTGAGGGAAGAGCTAATGGAAGAATTTAGAGTTTGAGTTAGGTGGGAGCAAGATGGGCTTCCCGAAGAGTTGGATTTTCAGGGATCACCTAAAGGTGGCTAGAGTAGGAGATCACCAAACAGATTAAGGTAGAGAGTTCCAGAGGATGGGATTATCTTGAAGACAAGCATGGGAAGAGGAGATGAGCTAGAGAGCAAGAGGTCTTATGAGGAGCGGAGAGAACGGTTTGGGTATTAATTTTTTTATAAGTTTGGTGATGTAGCTCAGGGCAGAGATATGAATGGCTTTGTATGTTGGTATTTTAAATTTAATTCACTGGGCAACTGAGATGCTGAGTGGCTGAAAAGGTAGAGGATTCTAGCAGCAGCTTTCACGAATGATTGAAGGGGGATCTGTTTGCATTTCACTCTACTAGGAGCTTAATCATAGCATTTACTGTGGTCCCAAGCTCCCAAGGAGTGGTAGAGCCTGGTAATCATAGCAGGTGTGGTGCAGTGCCTTGGCAGTTAAGCTGAAAAGTGATTGGGCTACAATACATCTAGGCCAGCCATACATGGGTCAAATTCTGAAAGAATTTTCTTTCAAAAAATCTTTTCAAAGAATTTTCATACAAATTTCACACCATTAGTGGAACACAGAAATGGCCAATTTTCAAGCGACCATTGAATTTGAGTGATCAGGCATGTTGGAAATGTTTTGAAAAACTAATGAATTTCTAATCAATGATGGGAGAATCGTGCAAGAAATGTAATCGAAAAAGAAATTAACATAAGCTGTGACCTGGAAAGAAAAAAAAAAATTCTTGGCCACTAAAATTATTTTCTGTGGTAACATGAGGTGAAATGAAAGGCTTGGTTGAATTTTGAAAACAATGGTAGCACCATCAGATTACAAAATGCACAAAATTTCCAATTTTCTAAATAAAGAAATTTAATTTGGAATTCGACCCATGCATGGCCTGCATTACTCTTACATAAAGCTGGGAGATGGCTGAACAAAGTGCACATTTGGTAACAATTAAAACAAAAAATTCCAGGGACACCTCTTTTGCTGTCAATTGTAGGTGAACAATGTACTTTAATTAGGGTGGGGCATTCATTGAAAATGGGTGTGGTTTAACCAGAAACATGTAGTTACCCTAATGCAATACTTTAATTACATATAGATGAGGTCTTTAAATTATGGAGCCAAAGAAGTACAAAAGCAACAGATCATTGGTTGTAACAGTAAACATGTGTATATTAACAGTACAGAATTAGTGGAAGAACACTACATTTTATGAAAAGATACATGTTTAGTAGAGGAGCATGGAAGGTATGTGCAAAAAGAAGTGCTGAGGGTATAGTGTTGGGTATTATGCACATTGCATTAAAAGAGAAGTCAGGGATTTTTTCCCCCAATTATACTTACCTAGGTGGATGCAGCATCGGTCCCTCGCTGGCACAAAGTGTATGAACTAAGCAATCACATGATCACTGAGTTCTCACAGGCACTTAGAGCAGAGAGTGGTAACTGTCAGTATGCGCTGTCTGCCCCCCCTGGCCGCCTGAGTGACAGCTGAAAATGGGTCACAAGAGTGCTGAGTGAACTGCATTCCTATGATCTACAGGAGAAATACAGCCAAAAGAGCTGTACCTCTCCTTTAACCACTTGAGCCCCAGAGGATTTACCCCCCTTAATGACCAGGCCTTTTTTTGCTGTTTGGCGCTGCACTAATTCAAATGATAATTGCGCGGTCATGCAATGCTATACCCTAACAAAATTTACGTCCTTTTTTTCACACAAATAGAGCTTTCTTTTGGTGGTATTTGATCACCTGTGCGCTTTTTATTTTTTGCGCTATAAACAAAAAAACCACGAAAATTTTGAAAAAAAACAATATTTTCTACTTTCAGCTATAAAAAATATATCGTAAACTCAAAGTTAGTCATAAATTTAAGCCAAAATGTATTCTGCTACATGTTTTTGGTAAAAAAAATCCCAATAAGTGTATATTGATTGCTTTGTGTGAAAGTTATAGCGTCTACAAACTATGGTATAGATACTGTAATTTATGCCTTTTTTTGCTATACAGCGCTGCACTAACTCAAATGATAATTGCGCGGTCATGCAATGCTGCACCCAAACGAAAATTACGTCCTTTTTTTCACACAAATAGAGCTTTCTTTTGTTGGTATTTGATCACCTGTGCGCTTTTTATTTTTTGCTCTATAAACAAAAAAAACACAAAAATTTTGAAAAAAAACAATATTTTCTACTTTCAGCTATAAAAAATATATCGTAAACTCAAAGTTAGTCATAAATTTAAGCCAAAATGTATTCTGCTACATGTTTTTGGTAAAAAAAATCCCGTGCATTAGCGGGCAAACTGGCGCTATCTAGGAGGGGCGCTAACACTATCGGAAGTCGCCAGCGACACTGATACAGTGATCAGTAAAAATTGGTTCACTGATCAGTGACACTGGTGACAGGGCAGTGCAGGGGTTAACTGTGGGGGGGGCGATCAAGGGGTTAAACGGGATTACTGGTGTACTGGCGGGCAAACTGGCGCTATCTGGGAGGGGCGCTAACTCTATCGGAAGTCGCCAGCGACACTGATACAGTGATCAGTAAAAATTGGTTCACTGATCAGTGACACTGGGTGACAGGGCAGTGAAGGGTTTAACTGGGGGGGGGGGCAATCAAGGGGTTAAACGGGATTACTGGTGTACTGGCGGGCAATCTGGCGCTATCTGGGAGGGGCGCTAACTCTATCGGAAGTCGCCAGCGACACTGATACAGTGATCAGTAAAAATTGGTTCACTGATCAGTGACACTGGTGACAGGGCAGTGAAGGGTTTAACTGGAGGGGGGGGGGCGATCAAGGGGTTAAACGGGATTACTGGTGTACTGGCGGGCAATCTGGCGCTATCTGGGAGGGGCGCTAACTCTATCGGAAGTCGCCAGCGACACTGATACAGTGATCTGTAAAAATTGGTTCACTGATCAGTGACACTGGGTGACAGGGCAGTGAAGGGGTTAACTGGAGGGGGGGGGCGATCAAGGGGTTAAACGGGATTACTGGTGTACTGGCGGGCAAACTGGCGCTATCTGGGAGGGGCGCTAACTCTATCGGAAGTCGCCAGCGACACTGATCAGTAAAAATCGCTTCACTGATCAGTAACACTGGTGACAGGGCAGTGAAGGGTTAACTGGAGGGGGGGGGGCGATCAGGGGGTTAAATGTGTCCTAGAGTGTTCTAACTGTAGTGTAGTGCTTGTGTACTCACTTTTTGGATGTCTTCTTCTCTGTCTGGAACGGAATGTGTCCAGGCAGAGAAGAATGACATCATATCCTGCCCTGTGTATGTCAACACAGGACAGGATAGGACAGGGACCGATCATGTGATTTCAGCCAGAAATCACTGGCTGAAATCTAATGATTGATCCCTCCTGGATCAAATAGTGTCACCCGCGGGTCGGCGGGAGCGCGCGCGCGCGCCCCCTGCCGGCGAAAGTGTCGGGAGCGCGGAACCCGTTTTTAAACGTGGTTTTGCGCTCCACTGCCGCCCTGCACACGTATATACACAGTGGCAGGGCGGCAAGCGGTTAATAATGTAGGTACACTTTGTTTACCCATCCAGAACTGAATAAAGCGCTTGAACACCTTCAATGTATATGGCGGAGTAATGTATATGTTCACAAGTGATTAGCACTTTCTCCTAGCAGCACTAGGGTCGTTGGTTAGAATCCAAACCACGGCACTACCTGAGTGGAGTTTGCAGGTTCTCCATGTGCCTGCGTGGGTTTCTTCTGTGTACTACGGTTTCCTCCCACACTCCAAAGACCTGCTGGTAGGTTACTTGGTTCCTGTCTAAATTGGCCAAAGTTCGTGTATGTATGAATGTGAGTTAGGGACCTTAGATTGTACGCCACTTGAGGGTTAGGCACTGATGTGATGTACAATATATGGAAAGTGCTGCGTAAATTTACGTCAAAATATTATTCAAGGCATAAAGAAATACATATGAGCCAAGGTTGTCTAGTTCAACCGGTTTGCATATAAAAGGCAGGTTCTTGTGTATTAAGATACTTACAACCCTGGAATGTGATATGAACAAAGTATTATGTAGAGTATAGAAAATAATCAACCCCCTTTCGCTTCCAGAGCTATTTTTGCATACATATTTAAAAAATCATTTTAGGCGTGAAGGTTACACAAAACCCCCAAACATTATATATTTTCTGAAAGTAGACACACTAGAAAATGAAATGGTGGTAGTTCCAATTTTTTTTGTCACACGAGATTATTGCACAGGTCTAGGAAATGCAAAATTTTAGTAGGAATCACACTAAAGTGAATTGTAGGAAAAACACACTATAAATTACCCACATTTTTATCACAATATAAACGAGGAGATTATGCCGAGTAAATAGATACCAAACATGCCAAAACCTACAGTCAGGTCCATAAATATTGGGACATCGACACAATTCTAACATTTTTGGCTCTATACACCACCACAATGGATTTGAAATGAAACGAACAAGATGTGCTTTAACTGCAGACTGTCAGCTTTAATTTGAGGGTATTTACATCCAAATCAGGTGAACGGTGTAGGAATTACAACAGTTTGCATATGTGCCTCCCAATTGTTAAGGGACCAAAAGTAATGGGACAATTGGCTTCTCAGCTGTTCCATGGCCAGGTGTGTGTTATTCCCTCATTATCCCAATTACAATGAGCAGATAAAAGGTCCAGAGTTCATTTCAAGTGTGCTATTTGCATTTGGAATCTGTTGCTGTCAACTCTCAAGATGAGATCCAAAGAGCTGTCACTATCAGTGAAGCAAGCCATCATTAGGCTGAAAAAACAAAACAAACCCATCAAAGAGATAGCAAAAACATTAGGTGTGGCCAAAACAACTGTTTGGAACATTCTTAAAAAGAAGGAACGCACCAGTGAGCTCAGCAACACCAAAAGACCCGGAAGACCACGAAAAACAACTGTGGTGGATGACTGAAGAATTCTTTCCCTGGTGAAGAAAATACCCTTCACAGCAGTTGGCCAGATCAAGAACACTCTCTAGAAGGTAGATGTATGTGTGTCAAAGTCAACAATCAAGAGAAGACTTCACCAGAGTGAATACAGAGAGTTCACCACAAGATGTAAACCATTGGTGAGCCTCAAAAACAGGAAGGCCAGATTAGAGTTTGCCGAACGACATCTAAAAAAGCCTTCACAGTTCTGGAACAACATCCTATGGACAGATGAGACCAAGATCAACTTGTACCAGAGTGATGGGAAGAGAAGAGTATGGAGAAGGAAAGGAACTGCTCATGATCCTAAGCATACCACCTCATCAGTGAAGCATGGTGGTGGTAGTGTCATGGCGTGGGCATGTATGGCTGCCAATGGAACTGGTTCTCTTGTATTTATTGATGATGTGACTGCTGACAAAAGCAGCAGGATGAATTCTGAAGTGTTTCGGGCAATATTATCTGCTCATATTCAGCCAAATGCTTCAGAACTCATTGGATGCCGCTTCATAGTGCAGATGGACAATGACCCAAAGCATACTGCAAAAGCAACCAAAGAGTTTTTTAAGGGAAAGAAGTGGAATGTTATGCAATGGCCAAGTCAATCACCTGACCTCAATCCAATTGAGCATGCATTTCACTTGCTGAAGACAAAACTGAAGGGAAAATGCCCCAAGAACAAGCAGGAACTGAAGACAGTTGCAGTAGAGGCCTGGCAGAGCATCACCAGGGATGAAACCCAGCGTCTGGTGATGTCTATGCGTTCCAGACTTCAGGCTGTAATTGACTGCAAAGGATTTGCAACCAAGTATTAAAAAGTGAAAGTTTGATTTATGATTATTATTCTGTCCCATTACTTTTGGTCCCTTAACAAGTGGGAGGCACATATGCAAACTGTTGTAATTCCTACACCGTTCACCTGATTTGGATGTAAATACCCTCAAATTAAAGCTGACAGTCTGCAGTTAAAGCACATCTTGTTTGTTTCATTTCAAATCTATTGTGGTGGTGTATAGAGCCAAAAATGTTAGAATTGTGTCGATGTCCCAATATTTATGGACCTGACTGTAAATTTGTTTGCACCTATGAAATGGCAACAAACGTCAGTACCCTATATTTTTTTATAGATGACACTGCAAAAGCCCCTATAGTTTAGCGTTGCAGAGAAGGTCAGGTGCTAGAATTATTGCTCTCACTCTGGCAATATGTAACATGTATCACAATTGCAATTTTCATGTGTAGGCACCCCGACTTGTGCGTTTACATTCACACGTGTCTATATCTGGAGGTGTGAGGGGCATAAAAAAAATTTTGGAGGGGAGGGGGACACAAACTCCCCTATGTCATGATTTTTTGGTGACAGGTTCTCTTTATTGAGAAATGCAGGGTCTCCTCTGCGATATATTAGATGTATTGCAATGCAAACCGCACTGAAATACAACCTTCCCTGGATATTCTAGCCGGGAAAGTGACAGCCATGACCTGGACGTGATGTCATGGACATTGCCTACCAGGTCACACAAAGAAGGAGGGGGAGCAGAGCGGACGTTCATCTGCTCTCCTCTCTCCCCTGCACCTGCCATGGCTCTCCCTGGGCTGTGGAAGCAATCAGTGGCAGCAGAGCCACCTGACGGGTAGGAATCTGCTTGTCTGTTTTATACACAATCTTGGTGGATAAAGCCACTGGATTGTGTATAAAATTCCTTGCTGTCAGGTCCACACGGTGTACGGACCTGGCAGCAAAAGGATTAAAATCACATTTTGATGCTTTCCAGTCTGGAATGAAGACAGTTTTTGTTTTATCCAGCTGTATTTACTCAACTTCAATTTATAACATCCAAGTGAAAGATTAAAACTTACAAGCCGACCTCAATGCACTGTTTAATTGGGCAACTACAGTTCTGTTCAAAATAATAGCAGTCAGACATCACTAACCTAATCAATCACTGTTTTTGGTAGAAATGATATTTCTACATGGCAAATTATTTACTAGCAGGTGTAGTAGAGTAATAGAAATCCAACAGACCCAACAGTCATGACATGCATGCTGCTGATTCTGTGTAATTGAAAGGGGCATGTTCAAAATAATTGCAGTGTGGAGTTCTATTAGTGAGGTCATTCATTCTTTGAAAAACAGGTGGCAATTATTGCCCTTATTTAAGGAAGGAAGGCAGCAAATGTTGTACATGCTGGTTACAGTGCATTTCTCTCTGAAATTCTGAGGAAAATGGGTCGTTCCACACATTGTTCAGAAGAACAGCGTACCTTGATTAAAAAGTTGATTGGAGAGGGGAAAACATAAAGAAGTGCAGAAAATGATAGGCTGCTCAGCTAAAATGATCGCAAATGCTTTAAAATGGCAACCAAAACCTGAAAGACGTGGAAGAAAGCAAAAAACTACCATTCGAATGGATAGAAGAATAACCAAAATGGCAAGGACTCCAACAATCGGCTCCAGGAAGATCAAAGAAGGTCTAAAGTTACCTGTGAGTACTGTTACAATTAGAAGACGATTATGTGAAGCCAAGCTATCTGCAAGAAACCCCCGCAAAGTGCCACTGTTGAAAAAAAAGATGTGCTGAAGAGGTTACAATTTGCCAAAGAGCACATTGACTGGCCTAAAGCGAAATGGCGCAACATTTTGTGGACTGATGAAAGTAAGATTGTTCTTTTTGGGTCTAGTGGCCAGAGACAGTTTGTCAGACGACCCCCAAACACTGAATTCAAGCCACAGTACACTGAAGACAGTGAATCATGGTTGCGCAAGCATCATGATATGGGGATGTTTCTCATACTACGGTGTTGGGCCTATTTATCGCATACCAGGGATCATGGATCAGTTTGAATACATCAGAATACTTGAAGAGGTCATGCTGCCTTACGCTGAAGAGGAAATGCCCTTGAAATGGGTGTTCCAACAAGACAACGACCCCAAACACACCAGTAAACGTGCAACATCTTGGTTCCAGACCAACAAGATTGACGTTATGGAGTAGCCAGCCCAATCCCCGGATCTTAATCCAATAGAAAACTTGTGGGGTGACATCAAAAATGCAGTTTGAGGCAAAACCAAGAAATAGAGGAAGAACTGTGGAATGTAGTCCAATCATCCTGGGCTGGAATACCTGTTCACAGGTTCCAGAAGTTGGTTGACTCCATGCAACAGGGATGTACAGCAGTTCTCAGAAACAGTGCTTATACAACTAAATATTAAGTGATTCAAAGGAAAGCAAAATCTTCAAACATTTTTCAGTGTATGTTTGAGTTTGTAAAGAAGAATACAAACACTATTTTTTTTTAAAAGTCAAATATTTACTTTTCTTCAATTTTTTTTTAGAGGAACAACACAAATTTGATATATTTTTCTTCATGTTTTGATTTGGAATAGAATGTGTAGTGTTCCCAATGCATTTGTGTGTATGGAAATAAAAGTTATTAGAAGGATTTTGAGCTTTATTCACTTTTTTCAACACACTGCTATTATTTTGAACACAACTGTATGTGGCAAATGAGATTTAATGTTGATATATGTAAGGTTGTCTAGAATATGCATGCATCATACATACTAGGGGGGTACAACTGGTATGAGTGGAGAAGGATCTGGGGGTTCTGGTAAATCACAAGCTTAATAATGGCATGTAATGCCAAGCTGCGGTTTCTAAAGCGAGCAAAATCCTCTCTTGTATTAAGAGGTATAGACTCCAGAGAGAGAGATATCATATTACCCTGAACAAATCATTAGTACTACCTCATCTAGAATATGCAGTTCAGTTTTGGGCATCAATTCACAAAAAGAACATTGTTGAACTTGAGAAGGGCAACTAAACTGATACAAGGCATGGAGGAGATCAGCTACGAGGAAAGATTAGAGGAACTGAATTTATTCTCTCTTGAGAAGAGGAGATTAAGGGGGGATATGATCGACATGTACAAATACATCAGTGGTTCATATAGTGAACTCGGTGTAGAGCTGTTCACCCTGAGGTCAACACAGACGACAAGGGGGCACTCTTTACGTCTCCAAACACGGAAAGGTTTCTTCACAGTGAGAGCTGTGAAAATTTGGAATAGACTCCCTCAAGAGTTGGTTCTGGCCAGTTCAGTGGATTGCTTCAAAAAAGGCCTGGATTATTTCTTAGATACACAGAATATAACTGGTTCCTAACATTTATAGGTAAAGTTGATCAAGAGAATATCCGATTGCCTCTCGGGGGATCAGGAAGGAATTTTTTACCCAGCAGGTGCAAATTGGATCGTGCTTTGCTGGGGGTTTTTTTTCCTTCCTCTGGATCAACTGTGGGTATAGGATTATAATTTTCTTTTTTTTTTTTCTCTATGGTTGAAGTTGATGGACATTTTTCAGCCCAACTATGTAACTATGTAAAAGATTTAACACCAACATGTCATACAAAGAATAAAAAAAATTCAAAAACAGAATCACGGAGTTGGAAAAAGAATTCTACCCTTATGTCAGTATTTTGTTGAACCACCTTTTGCTTTAATTACAGCCTTTAGTCTGTTGGGATTTGTCTCTACTAACTTTGCACATCTGCACTTTACAATATTTGCCCACTATTCTTTGCAGAACTGCTCAAGTTCAGTTTGTGGACTACAGTCTTCAAGTCATTCCACAGATTTTCAATGGGGTTTAAGTTTGGGCTCTGAATAGGCCATGCAAGGATATACACCTTTTTCTCCAACAGTGGTGTGGTCATTTTTGCTGTGTGCTTTGGGTCTTTGTCATGTTTAACTCCTTGCCTACCAGGCACTTATACCCCCTTCCTGCCCAGGCCAATTTTCAGCTTTCAGTGCTGTTGCACTTTGAATGACAATTGCGCGGTCATGCAACACTGTACCCATATGACATTTTTATCATTTTTTTGAGACAGAGCTTTCTTTTGGTGGTATTTAATCACCTCTGTTTTTTATTGTTTGCTAAACAAACCAAAAACAACTGAAAATTTGGGGAAAAAAATGTTTTTCTTAGTTTTTGTTTTAAAATTTTCTAAAGTGATTTTTCTCCTTCACTGATATGCGCTAATGAGGCTGCAGTGATGGGCACTGATAGGTGGCACTGATGGGCATTGACAGGCATCACTGATGGGCACTGAAAGGCAGAACTCATATGCCACTGATAGGCAGCACTGATGGGCACTGATAGTCTGCACTGACTGGCACTGATAGGTGGCACTGACTGGCACTGGGGCTACACTGATCATCAGGGCACTGATGATCAGTGTACATGTCTGCTCTGAAGAATGCTGATTACCGGCTCTCCTCTCCTCTCGAGCTGTCAGCGGGACAGCTCGTGAGGAGAGAAATGCTGATAACCTGCATTTCCCTATTTACATGAGATCAGCTGTGATTGGACACAGCTGATCACATAACCGATTCAAAATCTTCGACTCTTTGCCTTGATCGGTGATCCACTGTGTCCGAGGGACACAGCGTACCGCCAATCGCCACACTGCTCGCTCCCGGAGCCACGCATGCACGGTTAGAATGGGAGGACATCATATGACGTCCTTCCAGAACGAGAGAACCGCCTTGCACCTGTCATTGCCTTTTATGGCAGACGGGAGGTGGTTAAATGTAAACAACCTTCCCATTGACAACTTTCTGGCAGAGGGCAGCAGATTTTCCTCAAGAATTTTGATGGTATTTTGCCCTCTCCATTTTTCCTTCTATCCTGACAAATGCTCAACAGGTGCAGAGAAACATCCCCAGAACAGGATGCTAACACCTCCATTATTTACTGTAGGAATGGTGGTGATTTGGATGGTGAGCTGTATTGGATTTCCACCAGAAATATTGTTTAGCTTTGAAGTCCAATAATTAAATTTTGGTCTCATTTGACCATAACACCTTTTTCCACGTGGCTTCAGAATCTTCAAGGTGCACTTTGGAAAAGCTCAGTCGTGATTGTATGTGGCCTTACTTGAGAAGTGGCTTTTTTTCTTGCAACCCTCCCATACAAGTCACATTTGTGAAGAATATGTGATATTGTTGTCACATGCATACAATGACCACACTTTCATAAATTCCTGCAACTGCTTTAGAGTTGCTGTAGGCATCTTGGTTCGCTTCTCTGACTAGTTTCCTTCTGGCTCTTTCATCCAATTGGAGAAATGTCCTGATCCAGGGATGGTCTATGTTGTACCAAATACCTTCCTCTTCTTAATAATAGACTTCACTGTGCTTTTAGGCATTTATAAAGCCTTTACATTTTTTGTATCTACCGGTATCTCCTGGCTTGTGCCTGTCCACAATTTCTTCCTGGAGATCTTTTGACAGTGTTTTGCCACCCATAGTTGATTGTTTGCTTCAGTTGCGCTACCTGGAACTGAAGTGCTCTAGGAAAGCTCTTTCATGCTGAGCTAATTAAAATGACCACAGTTGAAAGTCAAATGGCTTTGTGCCATTGAGAAGGTGATTAGCTGCATCTGATTGAGTTTGCAAGTTATTTTTAGGAGGGGATGATCCTTTTTCCAACTCAGTGATTTTTCTTTTTGAACCGCTTCCCATCCACCCTATAGTGTGTGTGTGTGTATGTATGTGTATATATATATATATATATATATATATATATATATATATAGATATAGATATAGATATACACACACACATGATTTTGTATTTCCGGGTAGGGGGCACTCGCGAGCGCCCTACCCGGGCCGCCATTCGTAGCTGTGGCTGTCATTCACTGGGAATACTCAGCGGCACCCGGTGACTGCCGAGGATCTCTGGCGATGGGGGGAGAACTGTTAGTAAACAAAACAGTTCTCTTCCCTGTCAGCTCATGCACACTGCTTTGCATGGCTGTGCACAGCACAGCCATGCAAAGCAGTGTGCTTACAGTGAAGCACACAGCTCCATAGTAAAACACACCCAGCGCACACTTAACCCTTTGATCACTCCAGATGTTAACCCCTTCCTGCCCAGTGTCATTAATACAGTGTCAGTGCTTTTTATTATTATTATTATACAGGAGTTATATAGAGCCAACAGTTTGCCCAGCACTTTACAATATAACGGGAGACAATACAGCAACAATACAGTTCAATACAAGAGGGATAGGAGGGCCATGCTCCTTGGAGCTTACAAGCACTGATCACTGTATTGGTGTCACTGGGGATGTCAGTGACACCAAGTCAGTCCCCCCCGCCGTCAGAATTCCCGCCGCAGTCCTGCAGTCCCGCTATAAGTCGCTGATCGCCGCCATTACTAATACAAAACAAAAATAATTTAATTTACACGTACTGGGATTTTTTTTTTTAGCAAAGACATGTAGCAGAATACATCTTGCCCTACATTTATGATGAAATTTTGATGTTTTTTTTAAATTTTTACTGGACATGTTTAATAGCAAAAAGTCAAAAATATATATATATATATATTTTTTTTTTTTTTAATTGTCATTTTTCCTTTTATAGTGCAAAAAAATAAAAACCGCACAGGTGATCAAATACCACCGAAAGAAAGCTCAATTCATTGGAAAAAATGACAAATTTGGTTGCAGCGTTGCTTGACCATGCAACTGGCAAAGTAACTTAGCGCCGTAATGCACAAAATGGCCTAGTCAGGAAGGGGGGTAAATCCTCTGGAGGGCAAGGGGTTTATTTATTTTTACATGTTGGTGTTAGAACTTTCACTCGGATGTTATAAGTTGCAATTATACAAGTAAATACAGCTGGATCAAACAAAAACATTTCAGGCTGCAAAGCAACAAAATGTGATTTTAAAGGGGGTGATTCTTTTTATACCCACTGTAAACACTGATATTGTGACTGATGTATCAAATTTTTATTTTCTGTGCTGAAGACAAATAATCATGGAAGTCTCTCTCACCAAGGTTTGAAAAAAAGCCTTGCGATTGAGAGGCTCCCATAGACTCTCAGTATTTCAGGAAACCGTAAACTTCTTAGCTAAGACTGTATTTAAAAAATTTAAAGAAATACCTCATAAAAGTTGCCCAGAAATTTTAAAAATAACTAAGGAGAAATCCCTGCAAAAAGCAGAAGTGGTCACAAGGCAGAAAAGGCATATCTACACAGAGTTGGCGTTGAATAGTTTTGCAACCTGTGGAAGTATTAGTTGAATTTTTCTCAGGATAACCAAACCCATTTTGAGTTATGATATGGTGATTTTTCAAAAATATAAGTGCAAAAAAAAAAAAACAAAGAACAAAAACTAACAACGCAAAGCCAGCAAAACTGGAGATCAATCCCTATCCCATCCCCACATTGAAAAATCTTGTCTTATCTGAGACAAACTTGGGGTGAAAAAAAAAATGTCTGTACCTCTAAGTGAGCACCTATTAAAAAGATAAATTGATGCATTGTATACTGTACAAAATCATACTCGAAAGACCATCAATCCACTATATAAATGAAAAGCACAGCAGAACAAGTTTGATATCACAAATTATATAGGCCAAAAAAAAAAAAAAGCAGAGATGTCCAGGCTGTCCACAGAAATTAACACCAACAAGGGTGTCTGATGGGAAGGGTTGAAGAAAATCACTATATAAGTTCACTGCAGTTATCTAAAAAAAGTAGAAAGTCAAACTGGGGTGATTGTTTCCCGTGACCTAATACGGCGTACACTGCAGAGGAATGGCATGCATGGGTGTCGTCCACGAAGGAAGCCTCTCCTAAAGCCCATGCACAAAAAAGCTCACCTAGAATTTGCCAGGGCCCATGCTGAAAAAGAAGACGCCTACTGGGACTCTATACTCTGGAGTGATGAGACCAAGATAAATGTTTTTGTAACTGATGGCTTCGAAACTGAATGGCGTCACAAAGGTGAGTACAAAGAAAAATGCATGGTGCCTACAGTGAAACATGGTGGTGGCAGTGTCCTCCTTTGGGACTGCATGAGTGTTGCTGGTGTCAGGGAGCTGCATTTCAGTGATGGTATCATGAATTCACAGATGTACTGCTCTATATTGAAAGAGAATATGTTACCATCACTCCATGCCCTTGGTCACCATGCACTTTTCCAACATGACAATGATCAAAAACACACATGTAAGGCCACTGCTGCATTTCTGAAGAACAGGGTTAAAGTGATTCAGTGGCCAAGTGTGTCTCCTGATCTGAACCCAATCAAACAATCTCCATCCAGCATCTAGGCCATTCTTGAAGAATGGAAAAAGATGGATGTTGCAATATGTCGCCGTTTTCATTCCATGCCTAGAAGACTTCAGTGCTGTCCTTACAAATCATGGAGGTCATACAAAATACTAGATGTAGTAGTTTTTGTTGTGGGGGTGTATTCATTTTTGCATCAACTAATTTAAGTAAAACTAAAGATTTTAAGTTATATTAACAACCATACTTTCATGTAATGAGCTAAACTGTTCTATAAAACTCAGTTTTGTACATTTTGGAAATTGCTCTTGTGTTCATTGAGATATTGATTAAAATCTTACTTTTCAAAAGGGGTGTACTCATGCCGAGCACTGTATATATCTTTTTTTTTTTTTCTCAAGAGAAAAGGAGCAGGAACTCATTCCCTTCCCGTAGGCCACACCTGTCTCTGCCCCCCCTCTAGAACTGCCCCCAAGACCGCCTCTTGTCACCACTCCTACACACCTCATAGCACTGCCATCTTTAGAGAGCAGGTATAATTTGGGGTCTATACAAGTAATTTGTATAAAATTTGTTAATAAAAAGCAATGTAGTAAAATGCACAAAATATTAGAAATGTCCAGTGCCAAAGTAAGCTCAGAGGCACTTCCAGATGATTTCAACAGGCCCATAGCCAGCAAAAAGACACAGTCCCATAGCCAGCGAATAAAGAGACAGGCCCATAGCCAGCGAAGAGAGACAGGCCCATAGCCAGCGAAGAGAGACAGGCCCATAGCCAGCGGAGAAAGAGACAGGCCCATAGCCAGCGGAGAAAGAAGACAGGCCCATAGCCAGCGGAGAAAGAAGACAGGCCCATAGCCAGCGGAGAAAGAAGACAGGCCCATAGCCAGCGGAGAAAGAAGACAGGCCCATAGCCAGCGGAGAAAGAAGACAGGCCCATAGCCAGCGGAGAAAGAAGACAGGCCCATAGCCAGCAAAGAAAGAGACAGGCCCATAGCCAGCGAAGAAAGAAGACAGGCCCATAGCCAGGTACAGCAAATTCCCAATCAGCAGCATTGTCTGTTAATTTACCAAAAAAGGCTGAAAATTTATCTCCGTGGAGATTTTTCTCCCCCACACCTCTACTACACAGTGGCACCAAAACGAGCTTCCGATCTGCAGGGAGAGGCGGAACGGAGTTTAGATCACTCTGCCTGTGCCTGCCCACCTGCTACGCAGTATGATCACTCTGGTGCAGCAGAGGGCTTTGCTCCCAGTGCCTCCCACATTGTCTCTGGCTGAGGTGCTGCAATGGTGTTCCAGCACGTTCTGCCTATATATATATATATATATATATATATATATATATATATATATATATATATATATATATATATATATATATATGATCAAAAGTTTGAGCACCCCAGCTAAAATTTTTTATTAATGTGCATAAAGAAGTCAAGGAAAGATGGAAAAATCTCCAAAAGGCATCAAATTACAGATTAGACATTCTTATAATATGTCAACAAAAGTTAGATTTTATTTCCATCATTTACACTTTCAAAATAACAGAAAACATAAAAATGGTGTCTGCAAAAGTTTGGGCACCCTGCAGAGTTAATATCTTGTACTGCCTCCTTTGGCAAGTATCACAGCTTGTAAACGCTTTTTGTAGCCAGCCAAGAGTCTTTCAATTCTTGTTTGAGGTATCTTTGCCCATTCTTCCTTACAAAAGTCTTCCAATTCTTTGAGATTTCTGGGCTGTCTGTCACGCACTGCTCTTTTAAGGTCTATCCATAGATTTTCAATTATGTTGAGGTCAGGAGATTGTGAAGGCCATGGCAAAACCTTCAGTTTACGCCTTTTGATGTAATCCCCCGTGGATTTTTAGGTGTGTTTAGGATCATTATCCATTTGTAGAAGCCATCCTTGCTTTTTCACAGATGGCATCAAGTTACCATCCAAAATTTGCTGAAATTTTATTGAATCCATTTTTCCTTCTACTCGTGAGATGTTCCCTGTGCCACTGGCTGCAACACAACCCCAAAGCATGATTGATCCAACCCCATGCTTAACAGTTGGACAGAGGTTCTTTTCATTAAATTCTGTGCCCCTTCTTCTCCAAACGTACCTTTGCTCATTCCGGCCAAAAAGTTCAATTTTAACCTCATCGGTCCACAGTGCTTCTTTCCAAAATGCATCAGGCTCGTCTATATGTTCATTTGCAAAGTTCAAACGATGATTTTTGTGGTGAGGACGTAGAAGAGGTTTTCTTCTGATGACTCTTTCATGAAGACCATATTTGTACAAGTATCTCTTTATTAGAGATGAGCGAATCGAACATGACGAAGTGGAATTCGTTCCGAAGATTTGAAAAAATTCGATTCGCGACGAATCCGAAGATTAGCAAACTTCGGATGCACGAATCGAATTTTCCCAAAAATGGCGGCGACATGTGTGGCGACAGGAGAAAATGGACAGAGAAGATGGGGCGGGGATCTCTGGGAAGGCGCGCAGACAAGGCGCGCTGACCCATAATGCATTCATGAGTCATGAATCATGACATGTGATCGCATTAGCCAATCAGCAGCCAGCCAGCACTGTGTAATGGTGGAGCTATAAATCGCGGCCATCTTAGAATTCTCCATTAGCCTCCGGTCATTCAAGAGAGACAGACCTGTGTGTATTAAGGGACAGAGTTAGGGCCACAGAGACTTTAGGGCCACAGAATTGTTACTCAGGGACACAGAATCGTTACTCAGGGACACAGAATCGTTACTCAGGGACACAGAATCGTTACTCAGGGACACAGAATCGTTACTTAGGGCCACAGCTATCAAAGAATCAAAAATTTAAAGTGACATACACCCTTTTTTTTTTGGTGGCTGTCGTGCACAGTTGGTGCTGCAGTTTGCCGATTGTGCAAAATAAACTGACTTTCTGCTTCACAACCACTATTGTACGTTCAAAGAGTTAAATCCATTTACACGCCGGCTGGCGGTAATATTTTTTGGGTGATTAGTGCATTCCAGTGACACAAACGTACAGTTTCCAGCCAACGGCAAGCTGCAATTGACCGATTGTGTACAATAAACTGACTTTCTGCTTCACAACCACTATTGTATGTTCAAAGAGTTAAATCCATTTACACGCCGGGTGGCGGTAATATTTTTTGGGTGATTAGTGCATTCCAGTGACATAAACGTACAGTTTCCAGCCAACGGCAAGCTGCAATTGACCGATTGTGCTAAATTAACTGACTTTCTGCTTCACAACCACTATTGTACGTTCAAAGAGTTAGATCCATTTACACGCCGGGTGGCGGTAATATTTTTTGGGTGATTAGTGCATTCCAGTGACAGAAACGTACAGTTTCCAGCCAACGGCAAGCTGCAATTGACCGATTGTGTACAATAAACTGACTTTCTGCTTCACAACCACTATTGTACGTTCAAAGAGTTAAATCCATATACACGCCGGGTGGCGGTAATATTTTTTGGGTGATTAGTGCATTCCAGTGACATAAACGTACAGTTTCCAGCCAACGGCAAGCTGCAATTGACCGATTGTGCTAAATAAACTGACTTTCTGCTTCACAACCACTATTGTACGTTCAAAGAGTTAAATCCATTTACACGCCGGCTGGCGGTAATATTTTTTGGGTGATTAGTGCATTCCAGTGACAGAAACGTACAGTTTCCAGCCAACGGCAAGCTGCAATTGACCGATTGTGTACAATAAACTGACTTTCTGCTTCACAACCACTATTGTACGTTCAAAGAGTTAGATCCATTTACACGCCGGCTGGCGGTAATATTTTTTTGGGTGATTAGTGCATTCCAGTGACATAAACGTACAGTTTCCAGCCAACGGCAAGCTGCAATTGACCGATTGTGCTAAATAAACTGACTTTCTGCTTCACAACCACTATTGTACGTTCAAAGAGTTAGATCCATATACACGCCGGGTGGCGGTAATATTTTTTGGGTGATTAGTGCATTCCAGTGACATAAACGTACAGTTTCCAGCCAACGGCAAGCTGCAATTGACCGATTGTGCTAAATAAACTGACTTTCTGCTTCACAACCACTATTGTACGTTCAAAGAGTTAGATCCATTTACACGCCGGGTGGCGGTAATATTTTTTGGGTGATTAGTGCATTCCAGTGACATAAATCTCCTAGATTGTAAGCTCGTAAGAGTAGGGCCCTCTTACCCCTCGTACATTGTTTGTTGTTGTTGTACTGTGCCATGTATTGTCCCCCCTATTGTACAGCGCTGAGCAAACCCTTTGGCGCTATATAAACTCGTAGTAATAATAATAATAATAATAAACGTACAGTTTCCAGCCAACGGCAAGCTGCAATTGACCGATTGTGCTAAATAAACTGACTTTCGGCTTCACAACCACTATTGTACGTTCAAAGAGTTAAATCCGGTTTTATTTTTGGGGTGCTTATTGAATTAAAGAGTATGTCAGACAACACGCAGAGGAGTGGCAGAGGAGGCAATGTTTCAGGAGCGAGCAGACGTGGCAGCAGAGGAAGGGGTCGAGGCAGCACTAGTCGCAGCCAGAGGCCAGTGCTCCCGGTGTCATCCAGCGGTTGTGTCTCCACCGACAACCCTGCCGTCATCGATTGGTTGACTCGGTCGTCTTCCTCTTCCCAGGTCACCTCTGACACCTACAGCCAACGGTCGGTGGGTACGTCAGACACAACCGTTAGTTGGCATGGCCCGGGAGCAAGCCCACTGAAATCACGTGTCCTCGACCTGCCCCTGTCTTTTGGTGTTCCCTCACCAAGCGAAATATCGCATGCTGTGGGCTCAGCCCCACTGTACAGTGAGGAAGAGCTAACAGAGGGCGGTCAGGAACGGGGGGAGACATCCGCCTCTTCAGCAGCCAGGCGAAGAAGTACTGGCGAGGAGAGTGGCTCGGTAGCCGGTCTAGAGACAGGTCTGTCTCCTGACCCACACGCAGCCGAGGGGGCTAGTAGTGACGCGGAGACCCTAATTGATGATGATGAGGCTGATCGCACTTGGCAGCCTCGTCGTCATCAGGCTATTGCTTCCGCATCATCAGGAGAAGAGGGTGCCAGCTTGCCAGCGAGCAAAACAGTCGGTGGGTTGCCCAGGAGGCAGCAGGGTCGCAGCAGTGTCAGTGGAGCCAAACGGCCACGGAGTAGAGCACCAGCGTCAGTATATGCAGCGTCGCCATTCGGTGGCCTAGGAAAACCGTGATAAAGATACGGCGGTTCTGCCTACCCCAGCCCCCGCTCCATCACCCGCTCCGTTACTTGCCCCGTCACC
The DNA here is from genome assembly GCF_062004578.1 of Staurois parvus. Lineage (NCBI taxonomy): Eukaryota > Metazoa > Chordata > Amphibia > Anura > Ranidae > Staurois > Staurois parvus. The sequence continues at coordinate 28,318 of NW_028318470.1, forward strand.
CGACGTCAGTCGCCCTCTATCAGCCAGTCAAGGCTCCAACACCTCTGCTGAGGGGAGTTGTCGCTCGTTGGCATCTTCCGCTCGTTCAGATGCTCCTTCTCCTGCTACTCCTCTTCACGGATTCCGTCAGCAGTCTTTCTTGCAATCCGTTTCCAAGAGACAACAGTTTGCGAGCACGCACCCGACGGTGCAGAAGCTGAACATCCTCCTGCCAAGTTGCTTGTGCTGCAGTCCCTCCCTTTCCAAGTGGTGGACTCAGCACCTTTCCGAGAAATGATGGCTTGTGCCGAGCCGCGGTGGAGAGTGCCAAGCCGGCATTTCTTCGCCAAAAAGGCAGTGCCAGCCCTGCATTCACATGTAGAAGAGATGGTGGGCCAGTCTTTGAGCATGTCGGTCTCTGCCAAAGTGCACGGCAGCGCCGACGTGTGGAGCTGTAACTACGGTCAGGGACAGTACATGTCATTTACGGCCCACTGGGTGAACGTGGTGCCGGCACAGCCGCACCAGCAACTTGGACAGGTCACGCCGCTTTTGCCTCCACGTTTGCACGTCCTTGGTCCAGCAAAGATGTCCGCCTCTACCACCTCTTCTTCCGCCGTGTCCTCAGCCGCCACCCCCGTGCCATGTCCCATTACCCGACCGGCATATCACATGTGCAGGGCGCAACGGTGTCACGCTGTGCTGCACCTGGTATGCCTTGGCGAACGTAGTCACACAGGGGAGGAACTTCTGAGTGTAATGAACAGAGAAATCGACAGATGGCTGTCTCCGCGCAAACTGAAAATCGGAACCATGTTGACCGACAACGGAAAGACCATGGTGTCTGCTCTGCGTCAAGGAAGGTTGTGCCATGCGCCATGCATGGCTCACGTGTTCAATCTGGTTGTCAAGCGGTTCCTAAAATCCACCATCCCACTGCAAGACATCCTTAAAATGTCACGTAAACTTTGCATGCATTTCAGCCATTCCTACACCGCAAAGCACACCCTCCTTGAGCTGCAGCGGCAGAAAGGAATTCCACAGCATCGCCTGATCTGCGACGTTGCAACAAGGTGGAATTCAACCCTACATATGTTAGACCGCCTTTACGAACAGCGAAAGGCCATCACCGATTTCCTGATGTTACAAGCGGATAAAGGTACTCCCCTGTGTAACTTAGATGTCAGCCATTGGCAGCTCATGCGTGACACCTGCCGCTTGCTCAGGCCCTTTGAGGAGGCCACGCTATTCGTGAGTCGGCAGGACTATGGGATGAACGACGTCATTCCTCTGTTGCACGTCCTGGAACAAATGCTGTTAACAATGGCTGGTCAGGGTGCGGTAGACGTGGCGCACAGATCTCAACGCCACATGACCCCTGTGGGGGCAGGACAGGAAGAAGAGGAGGAGGTAGAGGAGGACATTGGTGCTCAGGAATTATTGAGTGAAATGGGTGGTTTTTCCACTCAGCGGACAGGAGTGGAGGAGCAGGAGCATCTGGTAGAGGAGGAGGAGGAGACAGAGGACCCAGACGCAACGTGGCAGTATGCTGTGGAGATGGAGGCAGGGAGTCCCTCGCATTCCTTGGCACAAATGGCCCATAGCATGCTCGGTTGCTTGCGTAGCGACAGCCGAATAATAACCATCAGACAGAGGGATGACTTTTGGCTGTCCACCTTGTTGGACCCTCGCTACCGTTCAAAAATGGTGGCCTTTTTCACACCTGCTGAGAGGGAGGCCAAAATAAAGTACTATAAAAACCACCTATGTAGTCAGTTGGTCTCTGCCTTTCTGCGCCAACGTCCATCCTCAGACACTGTGGGCCCTGTGCGCTCGCGTTCCGCTGCCATGGCAGCAGGGGAGGGGTGGGGTGGTAGGAGCAGTGGCAGCTCCACCAGCAGCGGCTGCCTCAGTCTGCAGTCATGATTGTTATAGTGTGTATAGCCTTATAGGCCGCTGTCTTTACAACTTTATAATTCCATGGAGTATATAGCCCTATCGGCCACTTTCTGGCATCCAGTTGCTGTAGCCCCCATCACCACACTGTGCCACGGGCCCCTGTACCGCCTTCTCATACTGCTGCCAGATCCATCCTCTGCCATGTGCGTCTTTGTCGTCTGCTCACGCTGCTGGGTTCCAGTTTTAAACCTAGGCCTGTGTATGGCTTCCGAATACTGCTGCCTCCACCGCCACCCTGCGCCATGTGCCTCTGTCGTCTGCTCACGCTGCTGACGGCTTCCGCTTTTTAACCTAGGCCTGTGTATGGCTTCCGAATACTGCTGCCTCCACCACCACCCTGCGCCATGTGCCTCTGTCGTCTGCTCACGCTGCTGACGGCTTCCGCTTTTTAAACTAGTCCTGTGTATGTCTTCCGAATGCTGCTGCCTCCACCGCCACCCTGCGCCATGTGCCACTTTCGGGTCTCCTCACACTGCTGCCAGGTCCATACTGATTCATGGCCCCCTGTACCGGCTCCTCATGAACGTGGTTCAGCGGGTTTGCATCACTTAACGGCAAATCGTTGACAAATGCTGGGACGTTCAGTGTTGTGCGCATTAAGCCAGACACCAAAGGGCAGCACAGACCTGTTATTACTCGCTCAAGCATGGCTGAACAAAACCAGTCTCTACCACAAATTGGACCCAGACCTGCCCAGGGTCTCGTAACTAGATTGCACGGAGGAGTAGAGTCCGTTATCGGAATTAAATAGACAAAACGCCACACCAAAAAGAGTGGCCATTTCCAACACTTATTCCAGAAAGAGGAACAACCCGTTTCATATACGGCCCGTAGACGTTTCACGTCTGCCACATTCAGTCGATTTAAGACGCAAGCTCCACTTCCTGTGGTCTCTGACCGTCGATATACCTTTAAGTGTCAGCTTTGAAGCTATATTCCCTCCGGAGCACTGACACTGGTGCCCTTCCGTCAACATGCCTTTTAAGTTTCAGTTTTCAACCATATTCCCCACAGAAGCCAAACTCTTGGGTATCCCAGAAGCTGCTCAGCGGGTCAGGGCAATAAAGCTCCCGGTTCGCAGGTTGTTCCGTCTTATGGATGGAAGTACGACGGTATATGATCTTCTTCGCACCCACGGCATCACCTCATAGAATCTCTGCATTGCATCTGCAATCACAACGCTGACTTCCCGGATCGCCACTCAGCCATTGGACTCTTGATAGTCGTCTCCCCACACTGCTGCTGGGGGGACTTTTTAACCTAGGCCTGTGTATGGCCTTCAATTGAAGCTGCTTCCGCTCCGCCACTCTGCCATTGGACTCTTGATAGTCGTCTCCCCACGCTGCTGCTGGGGGGACTTTTTAACATAGGCCTCTGTATGGCCTTTAATTGAAGCTGCTTACGCTCCGCCACTCTGCCATGGGCCTCTTGGGTATCCCAGAAGCTGCTCAGCGGGTCAGGGCAATAAAGCTCCCGGTTCGCAGGTTGTTCCGTCTTATGGATGGAATTACGACGGTATATGATCTTCTTCGCACCCACGGCATCACCTCATAGAATCTCTGCATTGCATCTGCAATCACAACGCTGACTTCCCGGATCGCCACTCAGCCATTGGACTCTTGATAGTCGTCTCCCCACACTGCTGCTGGGGGGACTTTTTAACATAGGCCTCTGTATGGCCTTCAATTTAAGCTGCTTACGCTTCGCCACTCTGCCATGGGCCCCTGTACCGCCTCCTCTTGCTGCTGCCAGGTCCAGAGTGTGTCATGGGTCCCTGTACGGCCTCCCATTGCTGCTGACTTCATCGCCAGACTCTGCCATGTGCCACTTTCAGGTCTCCTTACACTGTTGGTGGGTTCCATTTTGTGATAGGGTGCTGTATGGCCTTCCATTGCTGCTCCCTCCACCGCCACCCTGCGCCATGTGCCTCTGTCGTCTGCTCACGCTGCTAACGGCTTCCGCTTTTTAACCTAGGCCTGTGTTTGGCTTCCGAATACTGCTGCATCCACCGCCACCCTGCGCCATGTGTCTCTGTTGTCTGCTCACGCTGCTGACGGCTTCCGCTTTTTAACCTAGGCCTGTGTATGGCTTCAGAATAATGCTGCCTACACCGCCACCCTGCGCCATGTGCCTCTGTCGTCTGCTCACGCTGCTGCCAGGTCCATACTGATTCATGGCCCCCTATACCGGCTCCTCATGAACGTGGTTCAGCGGGTTTGCATCCCTTAACGGCAAATCGTTGACAAATGCTGGGACGTTCAGTGTTGTGCGCATTAAGCCAGACACCAAAGGGCAGCACAGACCTGTTATTACTCGCTCAAGCATGGCTGAACAAAACCAGTCTCTACCACAAATTGGACCCAGACCTGCCCAGGGTCTCGTAAGTAGATTGCACGGAGGAGTAGAGTTCGTTATTGGAATTAACTGTGAGGGACTTTTAAACCTAGGCCTGTGTATGGCCTTCAATTGAAGCTGCTTCTGCTCCGCCACTCTGCCATTGGACTCTTGATAGTCGTCTCCCCACGCTGCTGCTGGGGGGACTTTTTAACATAGGCCTCTGTATGGCCTTCAATTTTAGCTGCTTACGCTCCGCCACTCTGCCATGGGCCCCTGTACCGCCTCCTCATGCTGCTGCCAGGCCCGTAATCTGCCATGGGCCCCCGTACCGACTCCTCATGCTGCTGCCAGGCCCGTAATCTATCATGGGCCCCTGTACCGCCTCCTCATGCTGCTGCCAGGTCCAGAGTGTGTCATGGGTCCCTGTACGGCCTCCCATTGCTGCTGTCTCCATCGCCACACTCTGCCATGTGCCACTTTCAGGTCTCCTCACACTGCTGGTGGGTTCCATTTTATCATAGGGTGCTGTATGGCCTCCCATTGCTGCTGCCTCCACCGCCACACTGTGGCTCCACACTCTGGTTTTGGCCCCGTGACTGCCCAAATGAGTGAAGTGTGCGGTGATTCTAAGATCGACGGCACTCATCTGCATGTCATACTGACTGACAGTATTATTTCTCTTCCCCAGCAGACTCCAAGCACATTTAAATTAAAGGTACAGTGTTCTGCACTAATATAAAGGCTCTCTGAAGCCTAGAAACACCCTTTTTATAAGTTAAATTCGCAGCGAATATATTCGGCACGAAGCGAATTTAATCGGCGAATTCGGCGAATCAGCCGAACCGAATTTTTGAATAATTCGCTCATCTCTACTCTTTATAGTGGAATAGTGTACCACAACTACAGTGTCTGCCAGATCTTTCTGGAGGGATCGTGCAGTCAAACATGGGTTTTGAATTGTTTTTCTCACAATCCTGCGAGCTGTTCTGTCTATTTTTCTTGGTCTTCCAGATCTTGCTTTAACTTCCACTGTTCCTGATGACTGCCATTTCTTAATTGCATTCCGAACAGAGGATATTGACATCTGAAAACGCTTTTCTATCTTCTTATAGCCTTCTCCAGCTTTGTGAGCGTCAACTATTTTCAGTTTCAAACTATATGTGACTGTGTTATTAACAAATATTCCAAAAATAAATTGCAATTTTATAAACACCCACTTATTATAAAATAAATCCACTACCAATATAAAGTCCACTCTGGTTTATATGAAAATACGCAAAATGTCCCATCAAATAACTCCAACGGTGTTCAAAATTGGTCCACCTCAAAAAAAGGAAAACTTATATAGTGCATTAACCTTTAACAAATAGACTTTATCAATACTTCCTCTAGTGAAAAATAAGTGAAAAATTAGTGAAAAAAACGTGAACCACACGTGATCAGTGAAAAACCACTTCAATGTGCATAACACTATTTCAGTGCCACATCACACAAAGAACTCCAAAATAAAAGGGTGTATCCACTTCTAAATGCAGTGAGGATACCCTTACCAACTTCCTAATATAATAGGCTTTGTAGTCATCCAAGGAACACACAGACCGATCCACTCAGGAACCTCTGCTGTATCACGCAGCCACCCCACTCTCTGGATTCCTTAGACGCTTTACTCCCAGTGTCACCAAAAAAACAGGACCTGCCAGGACCTCTATCTTATACCAAGATGGAAACAGCCCAGAGAACCACCACTGCTACAGCTCCCACTTGCAAGTGGGAGCTGTAGCAGTGGTGGTTCTCTGGGCTGTTTCCATCTTGGTATAAGATAGAGGTCCTGGCAGGTCCTGTTTTTTTGGTGACACTGGGAGTAAAGCGTCTAAGGAATCCAGAGAGTGGGGTGGCTGCGTGATACAGCAGAGGTTCCTGAGTGGATCGGTCTGTGTGTTCCTTGGATGACTACAAAGCCTATTATATTAGGAAGTTGGTAAGGGTATCCTCACTGCATTTAGAAGTGGATACACCCTTTTATTTTGGAGTTCTTTGTGTGATGTGGCACTGAAATAGTGTTATGCACATTGAAGTGGTTTTTCACTGATCACGTGTGGTTCACGTTTTTTTCACTAATTTTTCACTTATTTTTCACTGGAGGAAGTATTGATAAAGTCTATTTGTTAAAGGTTAATGCACTATATAAGTTTTCCTTTTTTTGAGGTGGACCAATTTTGAACACCGTTGGAGTTATTTGATGGGACATTTTGCGTATTTTCATATAAACCAGAGTGGACTTTTTATTGGTAGTGGATTTATTTTATAATAAGTGGGTGTTTATAAAATTGCAATTTGTTTTGGAATATTTGTTAATAACACAGTCACATATAGTTTGATACACCTTCAGGGGAAGGTGTTGTTTGTGTTATAGGGCAACTTTAGTAGAGTAGGAGGTGGTTGATATTTAATTATTTTCAGTTTCAGTTTTCTAGACAACTGCTTAGAAGAACCCATGGTGCTGATTGTTGGGGCAAGGTCAGATGAGTCTGGGCATTTAAAACCTTTGAGATTGACATAACCTGGTCTTCCCAGACGATGATTGAGAACAATCCATGACACTGGCAGGTCTCAGCTTTGCAAAGGGGGCAGTGCATGCTATAAATTCTGCAGGGTGCCCAAACTTTTGCAGACGCCATTTTTTTGTTTTCTGTTATTTTGAAAGTGTAAATGATGGAAATAAAATCTAACTTTTGTTGACATTATAAGAATGTCTAATTTTTCCATCTTTCCTTGGCTTCTTTATGCACATTAGTACAAATTTTTAGCTGGAGTGCCCAAACTTTCGATCCCCACTGTGTGTGTGTGTGTGTGTGTGTGTGTGTGTGTGTATGTATGTATGTGTGTATATATATATATATATACATATATATATACACACACACACACAGTCAGGTCCATAAATATTTGGACATCGACACAATTCTAACATTTTTGGCTCTATACACCACCATAATGGATTTGAAATGAAACGAATAAGATGTGCTTTAACTGCAGACTGTCAGCTTTAATTTGAGGGTATTTACATCCAAATCAGGTGAACGGTGTAGGAATTACAACAGTTTGCATATGTGCCTCCCACTTGTTAAGGGACCAAAAGTAATGGGACAATTGGCTTCTCAGCTGTTCCATGGCCAGGTGTGTGTTATTCCATCATTATCCCAATTACAATGAGCAGATAAAAGGTCCAGAGCTCATTTCAAGTGTGCTATTTGCATTTGGAATCTGTTGCTGTCAACTCTCAAGATGAGATCCAAAGAGCTGTCACTATCAGTGAAGCAAGCCATCATTAGGCTGAAAAAACAAAACAAACCTATCGGAGAGATAGCAAAAACATTAGGCGTAGCCAAAACAACTGTTTGGAACATTCTTATAAAGAAGGAACGCACCGGTGAGCTTAGCAACACCAAAAGACCCGGAAGACCACGGAAAACTGTGGTGGATGACCGAAGAGTTCTTTCCCTGGTGAAGAAAACACGCTTCACAACAGTTGGCCAGATCAAGAACACTCTCCAGGAGGTAGGTGTATTTGTGTCACAGTCAACAATCAAGAGAAGACTTCACCAGAGTGAATACAGAGGGTTCACCACAAGATGTAAACCATTGGTGAGCCTCAAAAACAGGAAGGCCAGATTAGAGTTTGCCAAACGACATCTAAAAAAGCCTTCACAGTTCTGGAACAACATCCTATGGACAGATGAGACCAAGATCAACTTGTACCAGAGTGATGGGAAGAGAAGAGTATGGAGAAGGAATGAACTGCTCATGATCCTAAGCATACCACCTCATCAGTGAAGCGTGGTGGTAGTGTCATGGCGTGGGCATGTATGGCTGCCAATGGAACTGGTTCTCTTGTATTTATTGATGATGTGACTGCTGACAAAAGCAGCAGGATGAATTCTGAAGTGTTTCGGGCAATATTGTCTGCTCATATTCAGCCAAATGCTTCAGAACTCATTGGATGCCGCTTCACAGTGCAGATGGACAATGACCCAAAGCATACTGCAAAAGCAACCAAAGAGTTTAAGGGAAAGAAGTGGAATGTTATGCAATGGCCAAGTCAATCATCTGACCTGAATCCGATTGAGCATGCATTTCACTTGCTGAAGACAAAACTGAAGGGAAAATGCCCCAAGAACAAGCAGGAACTGAAGACAGTTGCAGTAGAGGCCTGGCAGAGCATCACCAGGGATGAAACCCAGCGTCTGGTGATGTCTATGCGTTCCAGACTTCAGGCTGTAATTGACTGCAAAGGATTTGCAACCAAGTATTAAAAAGTGAAAGTTTAATTTATGATTATTATTCTGTCCCATTACTTTTGGTCCCTTAACAAGTGGGAGGCACATATGCAAACTGTTGTAATTCCTACACTGTTCACCTGATTTGGATGTAAATACCATCAAATTAAAGCTGACAGTCTGCAGTTAAAGCACATCTTGTTTGTTTCATTTCAAATCCATTGTGGTGGTGTATAGAGCCAAAAATGTTAGAATTGTGTCGATGTCTCAAAATTTATGGACCTGACTGTACATACATACAGTGAAGGAAATAAGTATTTGATCCCCTGCTGATTTTGAATGTTTGCCCACTCACAAAGAAATAATCAGTTTAAAAATCAAATGGTACCGTATTTTTCGCCATATAAGACGCTCCGGAATATAAGACGCACCCAATTTTAAAGGAGGAAAAAAAATATTCTGAACCCAATACTGTAGTAAAATATTTTATATCAACTGTATAAAGTTAACAGCAGTTTAAGAACAATTTTATGCCAACATGTAACAAATCCAGAAATGAAAGAACTCACGGTTCGGATCGTTCCACGGATCAGGAGTCACGGATCGGATCTTTTTTGGATCAGTAAAAAAAAACAACAAGACAAACATACCGGTATGTTTTGTCTTTTTGTTTAATACATCATCCACCATTGCCCCCACTCATCACGTAATGTCCACCATTGCCCCCACTCATCACGTAATGTCCACCATTGTCCCCCACTCGTCATCACCATCACTGTTCCAGTGCAACATTGCCCCCACATTAGTAATAATAGCCAGTAACATTGCCCCCACATTAGTAATAATAGCCAGTAACATTGCCCCCACATTAGTAATAATAGCCAGTAACATTGCCCCCACATTAGTAATAATAGCCAGTAACATTGCCCCCACATTAGTAATAATAGCCAGTAACATTGCCCCCACATTAGTAATAATAGCCAGTAACATTGCCCCCAACATAGTAATAATAGCCAGTAACATTGCCCCCACATTAGTAATAATAGCCAGTAACATTGCCCCCACATTAGTAATAATAGCCAGTAACATTGCCCCCACATTAGTAATAATAGCCAGTAACATGGCCCCCAACATAGTAATAATAGCCAGTAACATTGCCCCCACATTAGTAATAATAGCCAGTAACATTGCCCCCAACATAGTAATAATAGCCAGTAACATTGCATTGCCCCACTTCTCACCTGTTGTTGTAGATCCGCGCTATGGTAGGATCCACGAGCAGAGGGGGTGATGACGTCAGCGCGCACCGCCGGGTGTACTAAGATGGCCGACCGCTCCAGAGATAGGCCAAAGCCGCGGCCTTTCCTACGGCCGTGGCCGCGCCTCACGGATTCTCTCTCTATTCGTCGTATAAGACGCACCAACTTTTCCCCCCCAGTTTTGGGGAAGAAAAACTGCGTCTTATACGGCGAAAAATACGGTAGGTGTATTGTAACACTGAGAGACGGAATAGCAACAAAAAAATTCAAAAGAAATGCATGTCTAACAAATTATGCACTGATTTGCATGTTCATAAGGGAAATAAATATTTGATCCCCGTCACAAAACATGACTTAGTACTTGGTGGCAAATCCCTTGTTGGCAATCAGAGGTCAGACATTTTCTGTAGTTGGCCACCAGGTTTGCACATATCTCAGGAGGGATTTTGGCCGACTCCTCTTGGCAGATCCTCTCCAAGTCATTAAGGTTTGGTGGCTGACATTTCGCAAATCGAACTTTCAGCTCCCTCCACAGATTTTCAATCAGATTAAGGTCTGGAGACTGGCTAGGCCACTCCAGGACCTTAATGTGCTTCTTCTTGAGCCAGTCCTTTGTTGCCTTGGCTGTGTGTTTTGGGTAATTGTCATGCTGGAATACCCATCCACGACCCATTTTCAATGCCCTGGCTGAGGGAAGAAGGTTCTCACTCAATATTTGACAGTACATTGCCCCGTTCATCATCCCTTTGATGCGGTGCAGTTGTCCTGTCGCCTTAGCAGAAAAACACCCCCAATGAGAATGTTTCCACCACCATGTTTGACAGTTGGGATGGTGTTCTTGGGGTCATAGGCAGCATTCCTCCTCCTCCAAACACGGCGAGTTGAGTTGATGCCAAAGAGCTCGATTTTGGTCTCATCTGACCACAACACTTTCAACCGGTCCTCCTTTGCATCATTCAGATGTTCAGTGGCAAACTTCAGACGGGCCTGGACATGTGCTTTCTTGAGCAGAGGGACCTTGTGGGTACTGCAGGATTTCAATCCTTGTCTGCATAGTGTGTTACCAGTTGTTTTCATGGTGACTGTGGTCCCAGCTGCCTGGAGATCATTGACAAGATCCTCACGTGTAGTTCTGGGATGATTCCTCACTGTTCTCATGATCATTGACACTCCACGAGGAGAGATCTTGTATGGTGCACCAGACCTAGGGCGACTGACAGTTATTTTGTGGTTCTTCCATTTGCGAATGATTGTACCTACTGTTGTCACCTTCTCACCAAGCTGCTTGGCGATAGTTTTGTAGCCCAGTTCAGCCTTGTGTAGGTCTACAATCTTGTCCTTGACATCCTTGGACAGCTCTTTGGTCTTTGCCATGGTGGAGAGTTTGGAATCGGATTGTTTGATTGCTCCTGTGGATAGGTGTCTTTTATACAGTAACAAAATGAGATTAGCAGCACTCCCTTTAAGAGACTGCTTCTAATCTCAGCTTGTTACCTGTATGAAAGACACCTGGTAGCCAGAAATCCTGCTGAATGATAGGGGACCAAATACTAAATTCCCTCATGAACATACAAATCAGTGCATAATTTGTTAGATATGCACTTCTTTTGAATTTTTGCTGCTATCCTGCCTCTGTGTTATAATACACCTACTGTTTGATTTTTAGACTGATCATTTCTTTGTGAGTTAACAAACATTCAAAATCAGCAGGGATATATATATATATATATATATATATATATATATATATATATATATATATATATATATATACATACAGTCATGGCCGAAATTGTTGGCACCCTTGATATTTTTCCTGAAAATCAAGTATTTCACACAAAAAAGGTATTGCATTAACACATGTTTTGCTATACACATGTTTATTCCCTTTGTATGTATTGGAACAAATATAAAACAGAGGCAGAAAAGCAAATATGACATAATGTCACACAAAACCCCAAAAATGGGCTGGACAAAAGTATTGGCACCCTTAACTTAATATTTGGTTGCACACCCTTTGGAAAACATAACTGAAATCAGTCGCTTCCTATAACCATCAATAAGCTTCTGACACCTCTCACCCGGAATTTTGGACCACTCTTCCTTTGCAAACAGCTCCAGGTCTCTCTTATTGGAAGGACACCTTTTCCCAACAGCAATTTTAAGATCTCTCCACAGGTGTTCAATGGGATTTAGATCTGGGCTCATTGCTGGCCACTTCAGAACTCTCCAGCGCTTCTTTGCCATCCATTTCTGAGTGCTTTTTGACGTATGTTTGGGGTCATTGTCCTGCTGGAAGACCCAGGATCTTGGACGCAAACCCAGCTTTCTGACACTGGGCCCTACAGTGCGACCCAAAATCCTTTGGTAATCCTCAGATTTCATGATGCCTTGCACACAGTCAAGGCACCCAGTGCCAGAGGCAGCAAAACAACCCCAAAACATCATTGAACCTCCACCATATTTTACCGTAGGTACTGTGTTTTGTTCTTTGTAGGCCTCATTCCGTTTTCGGTAAACAGTAGAATGATGTGCTTTACCGAAAAGCTCTATCTTGGTCTCATCTGTCCACAAGACGTTTTCCCAGAAGGCTTTTGGCTTACTCAAGTACATTTTGGCAAACTGTAGTCTTGCTTTTTTATGTCTCTGTGTCAGCAGTGGGGTCCTCCTGGGTCTCCTGCCATAGCGTTTCATTTCATTTAAATGTCGACGGATAGTTCGCGCTGACACTGATGCTCCCTGAGCCTGCAGGACAGCTTGAATGTCTTTGGAACATGTTTGGGGCTGCTTATCCACCATCCGGACTATTCTGCGTTGCAATCTTTCATCAATTTTCCTCATCCGTCCACGACCAGGGAGATTAGCTACAGTGCCATGGGTTGCAAACTTCTTGATAATGTTGCGCACTGTGGACAAAGGCAAATCTAGTTCTCTGGAGATGGACTTGTAACCTTGAGATTGTTGATATTTTGCCACAATTTTGGTTCTCAGGTCCTCAGACAGTTCTCGTCTCCTCTTTCTGTTGTCCATGCTTAGTGTGGCACAGACAGACACACAATGCAAAGGTTAAGTGAACGTCTCTCCTTTTTATCTGCTTTCAGGTGTGATTTCTATATTGCCCACACCTGTTACTTGCCCCAGGTGAGTTTACAGGAGCATCACATGCTTGTAACATTCTTATTTATCCGCAGTTGTGAAAGGGTGCCAATACTTTTGTCCAGCCCATTTTTGGAGGTTTGTGTGACATTATGTCGAATTTGCTTTCTTTCCTCCCTTTTTTTGTTTTGTCCCAATACACACAAAGGGAATAAACATGTGTATAGCAAAACATGTGTTAATGCAATACGTTTCGTGAGAAATACATGATTTCCTGGAGAAATATCAAGGGTGCCAACAATTTCGGCCATGACTGTATATATATATATATATATATACACACAGAGAGAGAGAGAGAGACTATTATTTGGATATATACAAAACATTGAAATATTTAACACATTATAAATGTGCAACATTGATTATGCTGGGGTGTCTAATACACAGTCAGGGATTTTATAGATGGACGAGAACCATTTTGATTGTTTATGAATGTTTTTAACCACTTGCCCTCAAGAGGATTTACCCCCCCTTCCTAACCAGTTAAGTTTTTGCAATATGGTGCTGCATTGCTTTAACTGACAATTGTGCGGTCATGCAAAGCTGTTACCAAATGAAATTTATGTACTTTTTCCCCACAAATAGAGCTTTCTTTCGGTGGTATTTGATTGCCTGTGCGGTTTTATTGTTTGCACTATAAACAAAAAGACCGACCATTTTGAGAAAAAAAAAAATATTTTTTACTTTTTGCTATTAAACATGTGCAGTAAAAATAAATTTAAAAAATCAAATTTTATCATAAATTTCGGCCAAATTGTATTCTGCTGCAATACATGTAAATTAATTGGTTTAAGTGAAAGTTATATCATTTACAAATGGCGGTGTAGATACTGGAATTTTTAAAAAAAATTTTTTACTAGTAGTGGCAGCAGTCAGCGACTTATAGCGGGACTGCGGCAGCATTCTGACACTGGGGGGAACTGACTTGGTGTCACTGACATCCCCTGTGACACCTGTACAGTGATCAGTGCTTATAAAAAGCACTGACACTGGGGGGCGCATGTGCGGCTGGCTACGGGATGGACGCGCTTTGAGCACAGCTCCGTCCACCCGCCAGCTATAAAGCGGCACTCACCGGCCCCAGGGGAAACAAATCACCCCACAGTGTCACCTACCTCTGCCCGCATCCCGATCACCATGCCCCGCAGGAGGAGAGCCCCGGATCACCCCGGGAAGTTGACAAAATTCTTCCCTGCTATTGTGCAGGGAATCCAAGATGGCGGCCGCAGCAGAGACACACAGGGAGACAGCAGCCACGAGGAGGACTACAGGGCCCAGCACAGGGATCCGAGGCTGCAAGAATCGCTTTATCCAGGGGACCCTGGTGAGTTATCACCCCCTTTGTCCCCCCACAACTAGCAGTCCTGCCAAATCCAGGCCACGTCTGGACCAGGACCCTAACCTCTCCTACCAAACCCTGAATCTCCCGCCTCCACCCCCTACTTTAAACCTACCAGATATAGACGCATTCCCAGCGGCGGATCAGCCGCTAATGGAGGTGTCCATGAAACACATGCTGACGTCACTGCGTCAATCTCTGCAAAACGACATTTTTGCGTCTCTAAACAAAATAACTAGCGTGGTACAGCACCAAGAACGCAGAATTTGCCACATTGAAAGCAGCTTGGGTGACATAATAACAGCGCATAACGATTTGATTGACGCTCATGCAGATCACTCATCTGATATCGAGCAAATCAACTTAAAATTAGCAGATTTAGAAGATCGCTCGCGCCGCAACAACATTAAATTCAGAGGGATCCCTGAATCAGTGCCGAGCGAAAATCTGCTACCCTACATACAGCAATACTTCAAACTACTCCTCCCAACACTTTCAGATCTAGAGCTCGCGATTGATCGAGCCCACCAACTGCCCAAACCGGCGTTTCTCCCGGCATCTATTCCAAGAGATGTACTGATCCGGGTACATTTTTACCACGTTAAAGAAAAAATTATGATTGCGGTTAGAAATCCGCCACCTCTCCCGCCATCACATGCAAATCTCCGCCTCTATGCGGACTTATCCAAAGCCACGCTCCTTAATAGGAAAAAAATTATTTCCATCACTAAGGCCCTAAGGAATCACGTCATAGCTTACCAATGGGGCTTCCCAACTAAATTAATAGTGCAACGACAAGGCAGAATATTCACCGTCAGGAACCTAGAAGCAGGCTTAGACCTGCTCAAGACATGGCATCCTCCCTGCAGATACACAGGACACCACCTCTAACTCTGCCCAGCGCATGGAGGCATCGTAAGCAGTTACATGGAACATTCCAGGTGCTGAGATCTTTCCTTCCCCCCCCCCCCCCCCGGGGGTCATTTTTCAATGTTTAAACTTCTGGCGATCGGCCTACATTTGATGAAGTTCGCTCTCCAAGACCACGTTTGGCATGACCCTGCCAGCGGTCAAAGCCTGCCTATACCCTCCAGTTCTAAAGTAGCGATGTTGGCTACTTGGCCTATTTGCATTTCTTGCAAAACTATTTTTATTATCCCTTGTGTCTCCTCTCAACTTTTCCTACGGCACCACCAGCTACTCCTCCTTACTCCTAATCGTGTAATCCTTGAGGCTACATGGGCCACTACCTCTAAACCTTCACTCGAGCCTTACTGGTACCACAACTATGCTATCACTTTCCTTCCCCAGGAGATTACCGAGTCTCGACCCTCTCAAACAACAACCCAACGGTATATTTTCAACAAATAAATTTATATAAATGATTAATTTAACATCTTTTAACGTTAGAGGCCTAAACTCTCCTTTCAAGAGATCGCTGCTCCTTAAAGAAACCCGGAAATCCCGAGCCAAAATTCTCTTTATACAAGAGACCCATTTCGCCATGGAAAAAACGCCTAAACTACACCTGCACCATTTCTCACAAATATTTATGGCAACCAATCCCAAAAAGAAAAATGGAGTTATTATAGCCATTAACGACTCTCTCCCTTTCCGCCTCATCTCAAAAATAGCCGACCCACATGGACGCTTTCATATCCTCATTTGCCAGATAAATGACATAACCTACACATTGGTGAATGTATACGGCCCAAACAACAACCAAATGTAATTTTATCGAACGCTCTACAAGACCATTTCTGACCATAAACAAGGCAGACTCATAATTGGCGGAGACCTCAACGTTATGAGCAACCCACTCGTGGACTCATCCTCCAAGAAGCAACCCACTAAATATACCTTTAATCAATTTCTACATGATCACGACTTGTAAGATATATGGAGATGCCAACATGGTTCCGAGAGAGACTATACCTACTACTCCCCAGCACATCTTTCATACTCCAGAATAGATATGTTTATCACTGACAAATGGACACTAGAACAAGTGACTTCCTCTAACATTGGAACCATTTCCTGATCAGACCACGCACCAATCAGTATATCCTTAGATGATGATCGACGCTCGGCGCTCCCACCGATTTGGAGACTTAACTCTTCACTCCTGAACAATCAGAAGCATATCTTAGAAGCCCACAACTTGTTTTTTGCTACCAAGACCACTCTGGATATCTCAATTACTACACTTTGGCAAACATACAAGGCCTACATGAGGTATCCTCATACAATTAAACTCCCGTATAAATAGACAGCGCTCCCAACAAATTGACCAACTTCTAACCTCCATTAACCTAAATGAGGAAATTAACAAAACCCTAACCCCTCCATATCCGCAACTCTAAACCAAGATAGAAACAAATTACGCACCCTTTTACTCCACTCTTATGACTCCAACCTCCAAAAAACAAAGACCAAATTCTGTGCACTCGGAAATAAAGCAAGCTCTCTTCTTGCTAAGACCATCAAACAAAAACGACTTAAGACCAAAATATCTACGATCCAACACCCAACCACACGCTCTCCTCTTACAAATCCACAAGATATTGCCAACGCTTTTGCAACATATTATCAGAAGCTATATAACATAAAAGATGATTCTAATACAACCCAACCAATGATTCCCTCCATTGAACGCTTCCTACATAACACCAACCTCGCCCACATCACCCCTTCTCAACTTGAATCTCTATTGGTACCAATCTCACCCATAGAAATTGAAAAAGTCATAACCACTCTACCTTTAAACAAATCGCCAGGGAACGATGGCTTCAGTAATGAATTCTACAAAACATTTGCACCCGACCTTAAATCATACCTATCTGCCCTTTACAATCACGTGGCATCTAATGGGGAATTCACCCCTGACATGCTACAGTCGATAATCACAACCAGCCCGAAACCGGGCAAAGACCCCCAACTCGCTCAAAATTACAGACCGATCTCGCTACTTAACACAGACATAAAAATATACGCCAAGATAATTGCCCAAAGATTACTCCCATACCTACCTACATTGATCCACCCAGACCAAGTGGGTTTTATACCTGGTAGACAGGCTCCTGATGCCACCAGGCGAATTATATCTCTACTACATCACCTTGAAACTGACAAACGACCCTCCCTTTTTTTATCACTGGACGCGGAAAATGCTTTCAACCGAATTCACTGGAAATTTATGACACTTACATTACAAAAGTTCGGCACTACGGATTGGATCTTGTCGGCGATCCTTGCCCTTTACTCTAAACCCTCTGCTAGAGTCCTAACTAATGGCACGCTCTCACAGCTCTTTTGTATATCCAATGGAACCAGACAAGGTTGCCCCCTGTTCCCCATAATTTTCGCCTTACTTATAGAACCACTAGCGACTAACCTTAGAAACGACCCAAACTTCACGGGAGTCAAATACCTCACCACCGAACACAAAATCAGTCTCTTCGCAGACGACATTATACTGATGATTACAAATCCATATAAATCACTCCAGACGATATGTACGCACATTCATGACTACGTGGCGGTCTCATACTACAAACTTAATGAACCCAAATCGTCAATATTAAATTTATATACGCCTCCTATAACCCAGGACTTACTTTCTAAACAGTTCCCTTTTACTTGGGAAAAGAGCAGCATTCCATATTTGGGGATTAAGCTCACCGCTACTACTAACCAACTTTACACAACTAATTACAGACCGCTACTCGAAACTATCCCACAGGATCTCAAGAGCTTTCGCACTTCTACTCTATCGACATTAGGTAGAATAGCAACCCTAAAAATGTGTATACTTACTAAGATACTATACATTTTCCGTACACTCCCTATCCCAGTCCCATACTCTTTCTTCACTAAACTCCAGGCAATATTAAACAAATTCCTATGGAACTCAAAAAAACCCAGATGCACCATGAATCTCTTAATACGTCCTACCTCCAGAGGTGGAGCAGGCCTCCCACATATGAAGTCCTACTACCAAGCTGTTCTATTAGACCAGCTCTTCTTCTGGTGGCACCCCTCCCCTGAAAAAATATGGAGCACCTTGGAAACATCTTTGTACCTTCCACATGCTATAACGGACATACTATATCTACCCTGAGCAGCTCAAATTCAAGCGCTTCACAAACACCCATGCATACAAGCCTCCTTAACAGCATGGCACGATTTTGTTGACTATAATAAATTAGGGAACAGCAACGTCCAAACCCCTACCCCACTATCGTCCCTACATCACATCATCCCCCATCTAAACTTAATGAAGTGGACGGCCCTTGGCATACTTCACATTCAAGACATATACACCTCAAACAAATTAGACTCCTTCTACACCACTCAAAGCAAATTCCACCTTCCTGGCAATAAACAATTTACATATATGCGCATAGCCCATGCACTCCACAAAACAAATATTCCGCACACAACAGAAATTCCTGCAACTGCACATAATTTCTTTCATAGAACCAACTACCCAAAAAAAGGAATCTCTATCTTTTACACACTTATAACCGAAAAGCAATTTGCAACATATACCTCCTCCTTAACCAATTGGGAGAAAAATTTCCACCAATTAATAACCCCAAGCATATGGGGAAAAACATTTACCATTACGTACAAAGCCTCGAAATGTTCCTCCCACTGGGAAACATATTTAAAAATTTTACATGAATGGTACTTAACCCCCACTAAATTATCCTTATTTTATCCACAACACTCGCGAGCCTGCTGGAGACACTGCGGAGAGTCTGGTACACTTTTCCATATACTCTGGAATTGTAGGTCAATTAAGTCTTACTAGAACAAAGTTTTCCAAATAATTTCCTCAATTACAGGTACGTTAGTAACCCCAAACCCCGCTTTAGCTCTCCTGCATATTGGCATAGATAAATTTCCTACAAACTCACAGACCATCATTATACATACTTTAGCAGCTGCAAAAAACAATATTACCAGACTATGGCGCTCTACCACCACTCCCCCTCTGTCTCGCCTCTTTTTCGATCTCAACCTCCAATGTGAAATGGAAAGAAGGATAGCCTTCCAAAACTCCTCCTTTTCACAAATTTAATACCCAATGGTCTCGATGGCTAAAAAACCCAAACTGCTCTGTAAGATGATTATTATTACTACCCATTGTAACACACGTAACCCGTACTCCACTGGTGCCCTCTCTTTTCTTTTCCCTGCCCATTTTCTACTTCTCCCCCCCCCCCCCCCATTTATAATCTATCGTCCTCTAGAAAGGTTCACATGACAATGAGCATACCTCTCATGTATTCAATTGGAACCTAAAGTATCCCCGGCCTAATGGTGGGGATCTTCTACTCCTATCTCTCTACTCATGCATTATATGATCCTTCAAGTGAACCCTTCCAGTTTCATGTTAATATGTTTACCTTTTTGTATGTTGGAAAATTTTTCAATAAATACCATTTGAATAAAAAAAAAGCACTGACACTGTACTAATGGCACTGGGCAGGAAGGGGTTAACATGGGGCGATAAAAGGATTAACTGTGTGCTGTGTGTATTTTGTAAATGTGCTGTGTTTCACTGTAAGCGCACTGCTTTGAATGGCTCTGCAATGCAGAGTCATACAAAGCAGTATGCAGGAGCTGACAGAGAAGAGATTTGTGCTTATATACAGGTCCCTCTCCCATCGAAGATACTTCACCGTCTGGGACCCGGTGATTGACAGCGGAGACCGTAAATGGTGCCGGGTAGGGGGCATATATATATATATATATATATATATATATATATAGTTGTGTGTGATTTTGTGCACCCGTGCCGCCCTGTAGCAGTATTTCTGCTATAGGGTGGCCCGGAAGCGGCTACCTAATGTGTTTAATACATTTTGTAAAAATTGTTATTATCTGTCAGCACCTCAAAGTCCACAGTGTCTCTGAATTTTTCTTGATAGACTGGAGTAATAAGTCAAAGTTTAACTCCAGTTGAACACTACACTTTATAAGCAGCAAAGAGTTTTATCCCTTTAAGAATAAAGGTTTTTTTTATAAATAAAAGCTGTCAATTGTTAGAGTGAAATGCTTTGTTTCAACCTTCTGCATGCAGCTCCCCCAACCCCCCCCCCCCCTTATCCAATGATGTGCATGAGAACAGAGGTCCTGTCAGCTCTCTCCCTCTTCATTGGCTCAGAGACAGCAGTAGGAGCGGTTTGGCTTCCGCTGATGTCAATCACAGCCAATGAGGAGGGAGCGGGGGCCAAGCCACGCTCTGTGTGTCAACAGAAGACACAGAGCGGGGCTCGGGAACGAGCATGCAGGATTGCCCCCATAGAAAGCAGCTTGCTATGGGGGCACTTGGGGGAGCAAAGAGAGCCAGTGGGGGGGGCCGAAAAGAAGGGATTGAGCCATTGCACAAGGCAGGTAAGTATGATGTTTTAAGTTAAAAAAAAAAAAAAAAAAAGCAGTTACAATCACTTTAAAACAAATGACAAGTTGCAAAAGAGAGTAGGACAATCCTGTCAAAGAATCTTTAAATATAATATTAGTAAAGAGATTAGGCCTAAGCTGGTATCATCCCTACAAGATAAAAGAATGGTGTCAAAGAGAAGGCAAACTGATTAAATAATGGTTAAGCTCTGTGTATAAAAAGTAAATTGGTGCAGCTAAACGCAAAATAAGATTAATATTACCAATGCCTCAAATTAACTTTACTGCCATAAGTAGCAAAAGAAAGTTGCATATGTTGTAAACGCAAGTGGGTTATATATATGTACAATATACTGCAGGCCTCAAAACGTCCACTCGCCTGCTCGCATTTTGAGAGTGGAAATAATGTGGGGGCAAGTGTGTCTCACAGGGCTGTCTTAATGAGCAGGCTCTGGACTCAGGGCCGGCTCTGTCACTTTAGCAGGGCACTTGTGTCTCCTGAGGCCACCTGACAGGTTTTGGGAGCAGGTCCTCACGCAAGGATTGCCCCCACACTCAAACCCGCCCGCTCCCCATTGGCTGGAGAAGAGAGAGACTGGAAAAGGGGGAGAAGTAGACACATGCTGTCACTTTATGGAGAGAGGTGATACAGCTGCAGAAGCTTGGTCTGAGGGGAGGAGGAGGCAGGCCCTATACAAATATTGTGAGCGTAGCTATAGCCACTCTATAGATGAGCAGTGGTAGCTATTAGGCAAAGGACAATGTCACAAGTTAGCCTGCAGCCTCTTGTGTGTTTATTCTTACCTCTTTGCTGCTCTTGATTCTTCACATGTGTGTTTGTCTGTGCTCACCTGTGGGTGTCGTCTGCTATTCCCTTTCATCACTTCCTGGGTCACCTCCTAGCTTTCTTGTCTATTTAAGACATGCTCAGTCTGTCCCACTTTGCCTGAGCAATGTGTTGTTGGAGCTCCCTTGTGGTTCTACTGAGAATCCTTTATAGTCTATCTGTGTACTGACCCTGGCTTTGTTCCTGACATTGCTAGTTTTCCGCCTGTCCTGACCTTGGCTTGCCTACTGGATTCCCTGTGTCTACTCCCATTGTACCTTGCTCCTGCTAGCGGTCTCCTCTACCTCAGCTGGGTGTACCTGGGGGCTGCCATCCCCACCATCAGGGGCCCTGGTGAACAAGCAGGCTGGGGCTTAGACTCTGCGCCCTGGGGAACCCCAAGTTGTGGATCAAAGAGCTCACTACCACAGGTGCTAACAGACAAACTTGTTTCTCAGAAGTATAAAAGGCACAGTGTTGTGCTGGAGTACACACACACACACACTAAAGTGAAGACTGAAAACTTGGTGAGTCCCTGTCCAAACACCTCCCCCTTTGACAATTGCATACTTCCCTCCATTGCCTCTGCTGCTTTGAGTCTCTGAGCTGTATTTGACAGCAATGCTAAAATCGGCCTCACCTCCTTCAGTGCCCCTTGTCCCTCTGCAGAGCACTAGTGCCCCCTTCTACCACCACAGGGCATCAGAGCCCCCCTTCTCCCTCCACAGGACATCAGTGCCCCACCTTTCCATCATGCTGAGCATCAGTGCCCCCCTTGCCCTCTACTTGTGGTAAAGTAGTTCCCCTATTGATGTAAAGCACTTATTTTCCTTTACATTGATGTTATGTTTATATTGTTAAAGTTGTTGGTGGTAATTCTTTTTGTAACTTTATTCTGCATACAACATTTAACAGTGTCATTTCATGAGATAATTTATGAGGGCATATTTAGGGGCTGGGCAAAGTAGGGGTAGGGTGGGGCAACTGGTGGTGAGTAACTTTTAAGGCCTGGCTAGTAGCTCAGGACTTGAAATTTTGAACCCTGGTACACTGTATATAAGTATAATGTGGCTGTAGTAGGGGGAAGTAGAGCTATGTTATACTAAGTAGATGTGTCATGGTAAATTTAAATGCACATAATGGATATAAAAAAAATTATGTCAGCAGTGAGGTCCTAAGGAAGTCGACAGACATGCATTGAGCTAGAATTTCTGGCTTGTTTGTTTTATATATGTCTATATGCTTTTAATCTTTTAAGTAAATGTAAATGCACAAGGGAGCCCTTCCTCTAATGTCTCTTCTTCATTGCCGGAGCAGAACTTGTTTGGAGACAGAAAGCAGCAAGATATTGAGTAGGAAGTAGGAATGCACCATAATTTTGGTGGCCGAAACATTTCGACCGAAAACACTTATTGACCCCATATCTCTCCATAAAGAGGACCTGTCACTAATTATTTATATCACAAGGGATGCATGCATCTATTGTGATAGGAATAAAAGTGATTGCATTTTTTTTAAAGGGACAGTGTAAACAAAACTAAAATTTTAAATAAAAAAAAGTTTAACATCCCCCTGTGCTTGCACGTAGTGGTGAACGCTTTCGTAGGCCATGCCCACATATGTAAACGGTGTTCAAACCACACATGTGAGGTATCGCCAAGAACGTCAGACCAACAGCAATAATTCTAGCACTAGATCTCCTCTGTAACTTTACACTGGTAATCTGTAGAAGTTTTTAAAGCAGCACTCATGAAAATTAAGTACCGTAGTTTGACGCCATTCCACGAGCGTGCGCAATTTGAAAGCATGACATGTTGGGAATGTATTTACTCGGTGTAACATCATCTTTCATATTTTACAAAAAAAAATTATATATTGCAGTTTTTTTTTAACTTTAAAATGTGTTTTTTTTTTTTTTTCCCCAAACAATTGCGTTTGAAAAATATATTACTATTTAAAAACTGTCCATTTTGGTTTCAGCCAAGTGCATCCTGAAGTTTTAGTTTCGGCACCAGAATTTTCATTTTAGTGCACCACTAGTATGCATTATCACAGAAATATAGTACTTCTAGGTATAGGGATGGCAACAGCACCCAAAAGTCTGAAGAGACATTAAACTGTAAAGTGACTTACTGTAGCATTGTCATAAGGTTCCAGTGAATGAGATTCATACAGGGATTGGTGAAGGTAGGAGTTAAAGCTTAGTTCACAGTACTGCTAAGTGATTTTGACTGTTTGCAGTGCGATTATGTAGTGCAACTTTGGTGGAATTTACAGTGCGATTTGGCCCCATCAAATATGCAAACCACATCCAAAATGTATCCAAAGTAGCGCAGGACCCTTTCCCAAATTGCATCACATCTGCGCTACAATGTTGTGAACAGGCACCATTGGAAGCAATGTTATTTCCATTGTCATCTGATTCATTACGACCCAAGACACATCTGAAATTGCATAAGTGTGAACCAAGGGCATAAATTATAAATCTGTTTGTTGCCACAGTTAGGCTTGATCATATGCTGTTTACCTACCTTTAAGTTTGTTTTGCCTTGTTAAGCCGCTGACTGTTTTTACATTCCCCTTTGTCTTATATGCAGTAAAACCCAAGCTGATGGGAACACAAGTTTTCAGAAATTATGACTTGGAGAAATTAAGCCAATACATTGACTGGAAGCCGTTCTTTGATGTATGGCAACTCAAAGGAAAATACCCCAATAGAGGTTTTCCAAAAATCTTTAATGACAAGTCTGTGGGTAAGTAAATATCTTGTTTTGCAGATATGAAGAATAATTTGCTGCAAATGTTTTTTCATTTGTGTGTTGAGGGGTAAATAATTTATCTTAATCGCACAGTACAGACACAGGCGTGGATTTTCATAGACCGTGGGTTATAGGCTGGTACCTTCAGGTGACTGAACAGAGGCAAAACTTTGCTGGACACTTCTCTTTGGGCATACCCCTATAACACTACCACACTCTGTGAGACTTCTGTGTGTTTTTTTTTTTTTTGCTAGTGTCCTAAGGTGATGGACCTCTTCTCCCTTATAGAGAACTCATTGCCTCACTAGTTTTATTATTTTATTTTAAATTTTTCACATGAACACAGTCTTCTATTTCAATAGTAGAAGCAGTTCATCCTCAGTTTAACCTTGGGGGCTGTACCTAAAACCCATACTGTCCGATGGCCTGTATTGAATTGGGCACTGGATTTTGCTTGGAAATTCACCTTTGCACTTAATGTAACGTGTGTACAACATAGTTAGCCATAGGGTGCTATACAAGCTCAGGCTGTGTTCCATCCCTATGAAACCCAGACCCTGAAGACCTCTCCAAGGACATGGCCACTGTGATGTTTGAATCTTGGACTCTGATTAGGGACCAATGCCATGAGGAGGCAAGACAAGTTTACCCTGTACTTGACTGATTCTGTAGCCTCATTTATTACAGGTTTTCTAAATAGTATTTGTTCTATCTTAAAAAAACTATTTTCAAACTTGGCAATATATTTCTACCATTCAGAGCATTGTCTCAGGTGGATGATCACCACAGGTTGCACTATGAATACCAAATCCACCATGACTTTGTAAGGTACTCGAGCACTTTCTACTGCCCTTTTGCTTTGAGGACTTTCTCAGGATGTTCTACGCCTGAGTTGCTGCATATTACTTCATGCTTACAACATTTCCACACTTTACTCCGTAAGTCCCCCCTAGGGTTATACCCTGATAGCAATGGCCAAAACCACATGCAAGGGAACAGCAGCAGGTTCAGGTAAGTTCAGAGTGATATTTCCCTTGCACCCGAGCAGGATCCTACTTTAGCATGATCTCTTCATATGATTCCAGCTCTATCTCAGACATATACAACAAGTAACCTCATCTTACTAAAACTGGCGATACATTATACAATTTTCTTGTACAGTTTCCTTCAGATTTACCTTCAACTATGTAGTGCAAGGGCCTGCCTGATTGGATACAAATTGAAAGTGTTGTTTAGATTTTACCTCATATTATATGGTTTTGGTAAATCTAAATGCAAATTGTACAAGAAAATTGCACAATATAAGGCCAGCCTTAGGCAGATTCTTCTGCAACCAAGTCAGATTTTCTTGGACAACTACTGACCTTTTTTACAGCCATCAATCTTCATAGCACAAAAGCGCCAAACTACTTCTAAACCCCCTACCATCTCTGCTGGAGTCAGAAAGTGAAGTGTCTCCTCTAGACCATGCAGACATTAAGGTGAATGAAGATGACCCAGAGACAGTGTTAGAGGAGGCTGCCCAGGATTTCTCTCCCTAGCCTTTTATGCTCCTGATCTGATTTCACAAAATGTGCTTGCTAATGTAAACATTCTCACTTCTGCTGTGAGAAAAAGCTTTGGAATTGTCACACTTAATTCTGCATCTGGCCATGCCCCTTGTGTACTGAGAAACCTGTTAAGTCTCAAAAGAAAAAGTAATTCCCCATTCACGAGGAAAGAAATTGGGTAATTTATGAAGATTGGATTAACTCTGAAAAGATCCTCACCCCTCTAAACTCTATCCAGTGGAGAGAGTTCAGTAAAAGTGATTTATTCTGGTAAAAGACCCTGCTGTCTCAGTCTTAAACCTCAAATTTTGTATCAGAAGAATCTTTAAGTGAAGGAACATCTTCTGCAGACACAGAGGCATTTTTATAAGCTATCTTTAACCGCTTTAGGACCGCCCACAGTACATTTATTGCTACAGGGTGGCCCCTGTGCGTAGGATCACGTGTATATATACATGATTCTGCATGTCTGGGTAGGGGGCGCACGCGCTCCACCCGCGCTGCCGATCGTGGCCCTGGGTGTCAATCACCAGGTCCCAGCCATTGATTACCCGCCGACACCCGGTGATTATCAGCAACCACCGACAGGGAGGAGGGCTGCATTGTTTCCCAACAGCCCTCCTCCCTGTCAGTTTGAGCACACTGCTCTGGATGGCTAAGCAGAGCCATCCAGAACAGTGAGTGTGCTTACAATGAAGCACCCCCTAGTAAAACACTCTCATCACACAGTTAACCCTTTGATTGCCCCTCATGTTAACCCTTTCCTACCCAGTGCCATTAGTACCATGTCAATGCTTTTTTTTTTTTAGCACTGATCACTGTCAGTGACACCAAGTCAGTTCTCCCCAGTGTCAGAATCCCTGCCGAAGTCCCGCTATAAGTCGATGATCTGCGCCATAAGTTGCTGATCAACACCATTATTAGTATATAAAAAAAAATTCCAGTATCTATACTGCCATTTGTAAACGCTATAACTTTCACATAAATCAATTAACGTACACATATTGGGATTTTTTTTTTAGCAAAGACATGTCGCAAAATACATTTTGGCCTAAATTTATGATGAAATTTGATTCTTACATTTTTTTACTGGACATGTTTAACCATTTGCCACCCGCCATTCGGCAAATGTCATCAGCGTTCTGGGTGGACGCCATATGGCATCCTCCCGCACATGCGCAGATTGCACTCCTGCAGAGCGGCGCGATCTGTCACCGGCCGTGTACCTCGGACACGGCCGATGACAGATCTGAGTATCGGCCCCGTTGCCGGTACCATGTGACCAATCACAGCAGGTCACATGACAGTTGTATACAATGGATGGCTTCATTCATGCCATCCATTGTATACTACTGCCTAGCTGTGAATGGTCACAGCTAATCACATGCACATGTCATGTGATTAGCTGTGGCCAAATCACAGCTAAGCACAAAAAAAAAAAAAAAGCCCTGAATGAATCAATGTCATTCAGGTAAATGCTTGCCTATAGCAAAGTAATTCTTTGCTATAAGCAAATTGTGTTAAAAAAAAAAAAAAATACCGATCACTTCCCCAAAGTAGTACAATGTTACTATGGTAACATTGTACTACTTTGGTCATAGTGAAATATGAAAAAAAATCTTAAAAAAAAAAAAAAAATTAATAAAAAATAATAAAAAAAGAAAAAAAAATATATTTTTTTTCATACTGTCACCAGTCAGTGTCCCTGATCACCACCATGCCAGTTATAGTTATATGATGATGCTGTACTGCACTGGTGACAATATGTAAAAAAAAAAAATAGTGAAACGAATTTTTTTAATTTTTTCATTTTCCGAAAAATTATGACAAAAAATATACAACTTCAGAAAACCCGCCATGCCTCTTATGAAGTACGTCGGACTGTATACTTTGCAAAAAGGGGTCATTTGGGGGATATCTGTACTGTTCTGACATTCTTGGACCTCAAGAAATTAGATTGGCTGTTAGTACTTCAGGATTGATCAATATTCAGATCTATACCATAGTTTGTGAGCTCTATAACTTTCCTACAAACTAAAAAATTCATCCTAATTTGGGTAATATTCACCAAAGACATGTAGCAGAATACATCTTGGCTTAAATTTATGAAGAACAATTATTTATTTGCAAACTTTTATAACA
This sequence comes from Staurois parvus, assembly GCF_062004578.1. NCBI lineage: Eukaryota > Metazoa > Chordata > Amphibia > Anura > Ranidae > Staurois > Staurois parvus. The sequence continues at coordinate 56,312 of NW_028318470.1, forward strand.
GAAACAAAGAAAAACCTTTTTTTTAAAAAAAATTTTGGTCTTTTTTTGTTAATTTAGCAAAAAATAAAAACCCCAGCGGCGATTAAATACCACCAAAAGAAAGCTCTAGTTGTGTGAAGAAAATTATAAAATTTTAGTTTGGGTACAATGTTGTATGACCGCGCAATTGTCATTAAAAGTGTGAGAGCGCTGAAACCTGAAAACTGGCCTGGGCAGGAAGGTGTAAAATTGCCCGTTATTGAATTGGTTAACAGAAGACAGTGAAAAATACAGTTTTTTTTCTCAAAATTGTCTGGCTTTTTTTTTTTTTTCTTTGTTATAGCGCAAAGAATAAAAAACGCACAGGCAATCAAATTCCACCAAAGGAAAGCTCAATTTGTGGGTGCAGCATTGCATGACCGCGCAATTGTCAGTTAAAGTAACACAGCGCCGTAATGCAAATTACTTCAACTGCTTCCTGACCGCCCTATAGCAGAATTACTGCTACAGGGTGGCACAGGTGTGCAAAATCACATGTATGTATATATATATACGTGATTCGCGCTCCCGTGGTTTTTACTCCCCTCCCAGATAGCGTCAGATTGCCCGTCAGTACTCCAGTAATCACATTTAACCCCTTGATTGCCAGGAACACGCTCAAACACAATAAACCTCCATTGCTAGTATAGTGTCTGAACGGATCAATATTTTTGATCAGATCAGCACTATACCAGCGTTCACATTAGTATAATGTCCCCATAAACACAGCGCTAGCGGGATCAGCCCCGGCACCTGCCAGCACCTGCATTTAGCCCCTACGCTTACCACCCCCCCTTCTCCCCCAGCAAGTGCAGTGTCAGTAGGTCACTGTCACTTTATACATTGCACACAAAACTGCAGTGTTTGCATAATCAGGCCTGATCTCTGTTAGCACTAAATTTATGACAAAATTTTAGTTTTTTGGATATTTTTTATGACAGAAATGAGAAAATATTGCTGTTTTTTTTCAAAACTTTTTTGTTTATAGCGCCAAAAATAAAAAGTGCACAGGTGATCAATTACCACTGGAAGAAAGCTCTATTTGTGTGAAAAAGAGGATGTAAATTTCATTTATGTACCATTTTGCATGAACGCACAATTGTCAGTTAAACTAGTGCAGCGCTGTATAGCAAAATAATGGTGTAAATTGCAGTATCTATACCATAGTTTTTAGACGCTATAACTTTCACACAAAGCAATCAATATACACTTATTGGGATTTTTTTACCGAACACATGTAGCAGAATACATTTTGGCCTAAATTTATGACTACTATATATAGAGTTTACTATATATTTTTTTTAAACAAAGTATCCTCTAAGTGATTCAGTAGCGCAAAATATCATAAATATCAGAGTGAAAACTCATACAAGTGAAAAAAGTTCAAAGAAAAGTCCTTTTTTACCCCAAGATGATTCAGATTCTTCAAATAAAATCACCACGTGAGTAAAATATATAGTGTCCCCCTCTCAGGTGTGCACTCACCACATGGATATGCTTCCCATTCTCATGGTTGGCTAAATCGCTAAAGGGATGTTATCCACAAGAAGATCAACTTGTATACTGGATGACAATCCCCTCCTCCAATTCACCACATTATCCCTTGTTCAAGGGTATTCCAATTACATCACATAGATATGGATAAATGGTTGGTATGCAGGTGCTGATGTCCTCATGTCTCTCCGTTGCTTCAGTCAGCCTCCACACTCCTCATACTGTTTGACCCCATACAAGCCGACATGCCTCTTCCAACCTTAATGTCTATATACAGTCAGGTCCATAAAATATTGGAACATTGACACAATTCAAATTTTTTTGGCTCTATACACCACCACAATGGATTTGAAATGAAACAAACAAGATGTGCTTTAACTGCAGACTGTCAGCTTTAATTTGATGGTATTTACATCCAAATCAGGTGAACAGTGTAGGAATTACAACAGTTTGCATATGTGCCTCCCGCTTGTTAAGGGACCAAAAGTAATGGGACAGAATAGTCAAACTTTCACTTTTTAATACTTGGTTGCAAATCCTTTGCAGTCAATTACAGCCCAAAGTCTGGAAGGCATAGACATCACCAGACGCTGGGTTTCATCTCTGGTGATGCTCTGCCAGGCCTCTACTGCAACTGTCTTCAGTTCCTGCTTGTTCTTGGGGCATTTTCCCTTCAGTTTTGTCTTCAGCAAGTGGAATGCATGCTCAATCGGATTCAGGTCAGGTGATTGACTTGGCCGTTGCATAACATTCCACTTCTTTCCCTAAAAAACTCTTTGGTTGCTTTTGCAGTATGCTTTCGGTCATTGTCCATCTGCACTGTGAAGCGGCGTCCAATGAGTTCTGAAGCATTTGGCTGAATATGAGCAGATAATATTGCCCAAAACACTTCAGAATTCATCCTGCTGCTTTTGTCAGCAGTCACATCATCAATAAATACAAGAGAACCAGTTCCATTGGCAGCCATACATGCCCACGCCATGACACTACCACCACCATGCTTCACTGATGAGGTGGTATGCTTAGGATCATGAGCAGTTCCTTTCCTTCTCCATACTCTTCTCTTCCCATCACTCTGGTACAAGTTGATCTTGGTCTCATCTGTCCATAGGATGTTGTTCCAGAACTGTGAAGGCTTTTTTAGATGTCGTTTGGCAAACTCTAATCTGGCCTTCCTGTTTTTGAGGCTCCCCAATGGTTTACATCTTGTGGTGAACCCTCTGTATTCACTCTGGTGAAGTCTTCTCTTGATTGTTGACTTTGACACAAATACACCTACCTCCTGGAGAGTGTTCGTGATCTGGCCAACTGTTGTGAAGGGTGTTTTCTTCTCCAGGGAAAGAATTCTTTGGTCATCCACCACAGTTTTTTTCCGTGGTCTTCCGGATCTTTTGGTGTTGCTGAGCTCACCGGTGCGTTCCTTCTTTTTAAGAATGTTCCAAACAGTTGTTTTGGCTACGCCTAATGTTTTTGCTATCTTTCTGATAGGTTTGTTTTGTTTTTTTCAGCCGAATGATGGCTTGCTTCACTGATAGTGACAGCTCTTTGGATCTCATCTTCAGAATTGACAGCAACAGATTCTAAATGCAAATAGCACACTTGAAATGAACTCTGGACCTTTTATCTGCTCATTGTAATTGGGATAATGAGGGAATAACACACACTTGGCCATAGAACAGCTGAGAAGCCAATTGTCCCATTACTTTTGGTCCCTTAACAAGTGGGAGGCACATATGCAAACTGTTGTAATTCCTACACCGTTCATCTGATTTGGATGTAAATACCCTCAAATTAAAGCTGACAGTCTGCAGTTAAAGCACATCTTGATCGTTTCATTTCAAATCCATTGTGGTGGTGTATAGAGCCAAAAATGTTAGAATTGTGTCGATGTCCCAATATTTATGGACCTGACTGTATATTTTTTATAGGCAAAAGTAAAAATATAGTTTTTCTTAAAAATTTTCGTTCTTTTTTTGTTTATAGCATGAACAATAAAAAGCGCACAGGTGATCAAATACCACCAAAAGAAGGCTCTATTTGTGTGAAAAAAAGGACGTAAATTTTGTTTGGGTACAGTATTGCATGACCGCGCAATTATCCTCATCTAGAATATGCAGTTCAGTTTTGGGCACCAATTCACAAAAAGAACATTGGGGAACTGGAGAAAGTACAGAGAAGGGCAACTAAACTGATACAAGACATGGAGGAGCTCAGCTATGAGGAAATATTAGAGCAACTGAATGTATTCTCTTGAGAAGAAAAGATTAAGGGGGGGATATGATCAACATGTTTAAATACATCAGTGGTTCATATAGTGAACTCGTTGTAGAGCTATTCACTCTGAGGTCATCACAGAGGACCAGGGGGCACTCTTAACATCTGGAGGAAAAGAAATGTAATCTCCAAACACGGAAAGGTTTCTTCACAGTGAGAGCTGTGAAAATGTGGAATAGACTCCCTCAAGAGTCTGTTCTGGCCAGCTCGGTGGATTGCTTCAAAAAAGGCCTGGATTGTTTCTTAGATACACAGAATATAACTGGATACTAACATTTATAGGTAAAGTTGATCCAGAAAATATCCAATTTCCGCTCGGGGGGATCAGGAAGGAATTTTTTCCCAGCAGGAGCAAATTGGATCGTGCTTTGCTGGGATCTTTTTTGCCTTCCTCTTCTTTTTTTAATGGTTGAACTAGATGGACTTTTTTCAGCCAGACTATGTAATTATCAGTTGAAATAGTGTTGGTCCGAATAGCAAAAATAGGCCTGGTCATTAAGGGGGGTAAATCCTCAGGATGGCAGGTGGTTAATGCAATGCACATCAATAGTTGCCATAACATGCATAATGCACCCCATCAGAATGCTTTAGTGTGAATGGACCCTAATAAAAGCAGGTCAAGAAGAATACACTACTGTTTAAATCAAGGATTGATAACATTCGGGATGCTCAACTCCTAAGATATCTAGCAATGCAAAATGAGTACAGAATGTTTACCATCTTTGATCTAAATGTAAACCCAAGAAGTTTACAAGAAAAAATGCACTTTACTTGTTTAGTTATTATTTTATTGTGACAGTGCAGTGCTGAATATTTAATCTGCCTGCCTGTGCTAGTTTCGGAATTGAAACCTTTTGCACAGTTGAACAATGTACGGCACTTGTTTCTGAACAAGGCAGATCAATCATCTACACACAACTGTCTACTCCTGGTAAAAGAGTAATGCTGTTTTATGGTGAATAAGGGCTGGTGTAGGATTTTAGGTACGAAACATTTGGTTAAAGAACATGATGAACTTTACGGTCTAAGGCATGTATAAGGTTGTTGGTGAAACCTTAGCTGTTCATTTTAAACACACACACCTTACCAGTTTTGTTTTCTGATATCCTGCCAGTTTCTCTCCTATTCATTGCACCTGGTTTAATGAAGCCATGGTCTGTAGGCAATGCCTAGTGACTAGGACAAGATCTTATTTCACTCCATTCCTTGAGGAAGACTAGATTCTGAACATATCCTAAAACCCTTCCAATACCAGAGGGGAAAACAACAGTGTTAGAAGCTTTTCTGGTACTGTCATTTGTGACAAATCTGTTTGCAGCAGATTATTGTAACTAGGGAATACATGGAACTGAAGCATTTACGCTGAATCGATCTACAAATGTCACCTTGTATCTTTATGGCAACAACAACATGCAGGTACAAATCTAGCCTCCTTTTATATCAGTTTTTGATATTATTCACACTTTTATGTATAGGTATCTTTTACAAAAAGGTTTTTGTTTAACAGCTAGGTGTAATTTAAGGTTGGCATAGCCCTTAATGTATTTGGCAAAACATAAAAAAATGTGGCTCTTACAGCAGTTAGAAAGCACAACCAGTTGGCAGTACATATAGCCCAGGTCTCCCAAAATGTGGGGTGCTATACTGCAAATGAATAGGAAATTATCCTGATCAGTGGTGCTAGCTTTATGCCTTCCTGATATGCTTTGGGCTCTTTCACACCAGCACAGTGCACTAATGTACTTTACATGATATTGATGTGTTGCAGTGCCATTTTTTTTTGTTATGGCTTCACAACATGCTTCCACTACAGTACATTGCAGTATTGTACACAGTACATACAAGATGTGTGTTTACACTGCAAAGTGTCCATAGTTGAACGAACTGTAAGGCAATATCCGGAAGAAAGGTTTTGGCTTTGAGCCCAGGTCCAGAAGCTTGGTCAGTCATTTGCTGTACAGTGCACCCTGAGTTTTGGGTACAGGAGATCTAATGCAACATGTAAGTGCTAACAGATCTAAGTCCACTCCCACCCCACCCCCCCTCCCCACAAGTTCAGTAGAATTTAGATCTCATGTACACCTTTGCTGTGATGGACCCTAATATGAGGCTGTTATTTTAAAACTACAAAGCACTTCCGGTTCCAGCGCCGCATGAGCTAGGGAAGGGATCCCGCGGATCCAGAAACCTCGGCATATTACACCAGCATCCTGCACCAGGGGACTTACCTGAACGGCACAGGAGTGCCCCCTGAGTCTCTCTCACCTGATCCTGTATGGATCGGTATCTGCGGCTGGCAACACCTGGCCCTGATCCCACGGCATGGTCCCTTTTTGGAGCAGCTCTCCCCCTCTCGCAGCAAATATGGCGCCACACACGCTCCTCACAGCAGCAGCAGCACTGATGGCAGGACAGCCCATATGGATACAGAACCAGAGGCAGCCCCAGGAGCAGGTAGGGGGGAGACACAGCCACCACACATCCCTCCACAAGAGCATTCTGACACCAGCAGTTCCATGGAACACTATGAAAGGATTGCACAGGCTGTAGCCTCCCTATTGCTACCTACCATTACTCAGGCAATAGACAGGGCTGTAACACAGGGCATAGAACTGAGAAGGGACGTGGGAGAAACCGCCAAATGCATAACCGTAGCGGAACATCGCATCTCTGACCTAGAGGATGAGGTCCAAGCTATACAGGAGGGTACTACACAATCTAAATGTGCGCAACAGAACATTTTGGACAAGCTAGACGATTTAGAAAACCGCTCACGCAGGAATAATCTGCGCGTCGTAGGCCTCCCATAATCCTACAATTCAGGCTCATTGTCCGATATCTGATCAAAACGCATTCCTGCAGCTCTGGGCATTATGCTCCATGCCAGGTCGAAAGGGCACATCGCTTAGGCGCACCCTCCAATGACAGACTCACTCCGCGCTCGTCAATCAAATATCTCAACTACGCTGACCGGGTAGCCATACTCAATTAATTTCGCAATTCACGTTCCTTACAGCTAAACTGTCACAAGCTATTACTGTTTGCTGACTACTCTCAAGAAGTCTCCCGTAAAAGAAAAGCGCTCCAACAAATTTGCGGTACACTATTCCAAAAAGTGGTCAAATTCACCCTCACATATCCAGCTACACTCCACTTCACTATGCCTACAGGAGAACCTAAATCATTTGCACACCCAGAGGAAGCCCTTTTGTACTTACAAAATAATCTCTCTGATGTCATGGGCCCTCAACCATCTCAGCATTCACCACGAGACCCCACCCCGAGAGACCAGCGTAGTCCACGAAAAGAACCACCAAAGCGCCAACACGTCAACTTTACTTCAGCAAAACAAAGACCACCCTGATGACTGACGCTCACCCCACCCAGGTGCCTACTTACGGGTTTTTAATACCTCAGGTTAATGTTCCTTCGTGTCTTACAATGATCTTAATCTGATGCAAAGTTAAGAAAATTCTCAGGTTCTTTTATCATGTTCTCTTCTAGCTATCCCATGTTGGTATAGGTACTATACATTAGTGCAATCTTTGACTGCAGCGCTGCGGTTGAGGCTAAGGTGAGCTGCCCCTCCTTCATAGATGGTCCTTGCGACTATCTGGGTCCTCCCTTGTCATTACCATTTTGCATTGGTCTATGCAGCCCCCCCCCGGTGCAGAATCCACATCCTACCACTTCCGGTAACGCAGGCAAAGATAGGAGTTAACATGCGGAATAATGTGAAGTCCGTAATGCCTTTTCAATTTATTGTTTATATTGTTCTTTTGTTGGACCCCTGTTGGGTCACCCCGATATATGTATCTCCCCCCCCCCTTCCCTCTTTTCCCTTTTATTTCTGTCCTACTCTTACCCGGGGACCCTCCAACACCTCCTCCTTCTACAGCACACCGAGAGACCAGGACCCATTAAAATAACCCAAGGGAGCTGCTACCACATAGGGTTGCTTCCAATCCTCCTTCGAATAACCTCCATACTCACATTTTCATGACTATAGTGTCGTGGAACGGCAAGGGTCTGTGATCACCACATAAACGTATGGCCATTCTTCGCCATCTTAAATGACTGAAAACAGACATTGCGTTTCTTTAAGAAACGCACTTGACGCACACAGATTTTTTGCGCCTAAAAAAACTGTGGGTGGGTCAGGTATTGGGATCGCCCTCACTTAGAGGCAAAGCGGGAGTAATAATTCTCATACATAAGCGTCTTACCCTGGACATTATAACGCTAGCTACAGACGATGAGGGACGATATGTTGCTGTACATGTCAAAGTGGGCTCCTCCTCCCTAGTATTGGTCAACATATATGCCCCGAACTCCTCACCCAAGCCTTTCTTTCAGGATCTGTCCTCGAGAATAGCGAACTTCATGCACCTCCCACTAGTGTTGGGAGGAGACTTCAACCTAAGCATGAATACACAGGAAGATAAGTTAAAATCTTCCACTTCAAATTACTTATCTCCCTCCAACCCCCCCCCCCCCAACACACAAGATATTGAATAACTTTACAGAGGCACTACAACTCACAGATGTATGGGCCCTGATTTACTAAGAATTTAGTCTACCAGCAGATGCTGAACATTCAGGCAGTCTCAATTCAAACAATCTAGACCTGTCAGTCTTCTGAAAGGTGTCTAGCAAACTCATTGAAAAGCGTCTACTTGTAGACTCTTTCCTGTTAGTAAATGTGGAATCGTGTCTGGCACATTTTTAGGTGCAAATATGTTCGTTAGGTGGCGCACAACCACAGGCTTTGTTGGTGTTTTTCTGTTTACATATGAGAATACTTATAATTTAAAGTAAAAGTACACCTATATATTTTTTTTTGGTTGCTGTTTCTCCAAAATGATCAGACAACTAATGCATTTCCTAATGAATGTCATACATTCTATTTTCAAATGTCAAACATTTTCACACTTATATCTCAAATAATTGGGAATGTCTAGTTCTATTTTCCCAATATAATTATATATCTTTCTTCTCTTTATTAAGGAACTATTCTATGTTAAAGTAATGGTGCAGCGCTATAAATGCATGTTATCAATCATAAACACATGTAAAATCAAAAACGTGCAAATAAGTACCACACGTGCCATTCATAGGCACTCTCTGAGTTGGTACTCTCACACCAAGGACATTCCATTATTCAGGAATGATTATATGAACTTTTTTAGCACCATTTACCAGTTTACATAATTATTGCACTTATTTGCACTTTTTTTATTTTACATGCGTTTATGATTGATAACATGCATTTATAGCGCTACACTATTACTGTAACATATTTCTATTCTGGGACTGTTGCCAATACCCTGAGTGCTAGCTGCTACCTGCTACCTTCATATCTATACCTAGATTCATATTTATCTTGTGTAATACCATTTTAGTAGTCTATATAATTTTACCAGCGCTCGCTTTATCATTTATTTTTAAACAATGTAACTATTCTACATTGCAGCTCAAACTGTGTCTCCCTCAGTGGTTTAGGAGTTAGAACTCAGAACTTACAGCACATGGGTCATGGGTTCTAATCCCAGTCATGGCTGCACCTGTCTGCATCTCAGTTTGCATGCTTTCTCTGCACAGGTGTGTTTCTGCCAACACTCCAAAGATATGCTGTTAGGTTAATTGGGCCTGGTACAGGGGCGGACTGACCATTTGGAAACTTGGGCACTGCCTGAGGGCCCGTGGTCAGTAGGGGGCCCCATGAGATGCCCCTGGTACCTTTTCCATAGGCTTTTTTGAGTTTGGGCTAGGACACAGGGGCCCCATGATCCCCTATTGCCCGGGGGCCCCATGAGTTGTCAGTCCGCCCCTGGCCTGGTATATGTCTGAGTTTCTGGTCTTATGCAGGCCATAGATGGGTCAAAAACCAGCCTTTTTTTAAAACGAAAAATCGATCGTTCAATAAAAAAATTGGCCGATTTTCATCCCGTCTATGGCCGGCGTTTTTACTTTTGTCCCTGCAGAGAGCTCCGCTATTATATTTTGCATGAAAAGTCTTGTGGTTGGTTTGTTAGTTTGGACATACTTGCATATGTGCGCTCTAACAAGGAAGATTTGGGCATAGTATATAGCTAGCAAAAATAAGTGTTAGGGGTGCTAGCAGATTTATTTCAGGTACTTATATAGCGCTGTCAATTTACGCAGTGCTTTACATGTATATGTTGTAAATTCACATCAGTCCCTAACCCTCAAGGGGCGTACAATCAAAAGGTCCCTAACTTACATTCATATATATACTAGGGCCAATTTTGACAGGATCCAATTAACCTACCAGCATGTCTTTAGAGTGTGGGAGGAAACCGGAGTACCCGGAGGAAAACCACACAGGGAGAACATGCAAACTCCAGGCAGGAGGTGCCGTGGCTGGGATTTGAACCAACAACCCTAGTACTGCCAGGCGGAAGTACTAACCATTTAGCCACTGTGCTACATTCAACTAGAACATGACATAATCCCCTGACAAAAAATAAATAGTCCAAATGTTAATTGATCAAATACACATTCCACATTTATTTGGACAGCAACAAGTAGGTACATTCAATTTCTTGGTTTAAAAAAAAAAAAAAAAGCAGGATTGATGTTGCTAAAATAGAATGGTCCTGCTCATAAGAGCTTACAATCTAAAAGTTTCTACTTCTAGATAGTAGGCTTATCTATCCACAAAACAAGCTGCAGATCAAAATATCAATATAATAATACATACGTGCCAAAATAAAAACACCTCCCACCTCCCCCACACATACATTTCTCATCATGTTTGTCTGAAAACTGCATTTCAGTCTAAATAAAGCAAACTTGGAAGAGCAGAGCAATTGGCATGTATTAGGATTACAATGCAAAGATAATAAACACACAATCATTGTACAATAACACACAAACACACCTTAGAAGGAAGAACATGCAAAACATTTACAGCCCACATCAAAACACAGCGTGTGGCCTGGGGCAATTCACCACAATATCTCTTCCTCCCCAAACCACCACAGACAAGGACTTGCAGAAATAATGTGCCTGTACAAGGCAAAATCAGCCACTACTGCATCTCTTTATATAAGGTAGGCCACACCCACCACTGTAATTCATTTGGTCAGAGAAAGTGTTTGCACCTGATTAATTCTCTTCCCACCTGCGTTAACCCTTGGTATAAAGGCCCCACAAATCAGAGTCAGAAAGAAAGCCACAGTGAAGTGTACCTGTGCAGCATACAACAGAACATTGAACAGGGATGTAAAAGGGAACCCTATTGGCAATATTTCTTGGCCCTATGGGCACAATTCACTCCAGATTATTGCATGAGTTAAGGCAGTCACATGACCACATCTCGCATGCAATACCGAAAATGTCAATTCACTTTTGCTAGTATGCATTTCCCATAAATCGGAAAACACTCAGGAAATCAAACATAAAAAGGTCTTACACCCCAGTCACATCAAAGCCAATTTAGAAATTGTGCGACGTACAGTGAAGATGCCAATTTCCTTGTGATTTTCAAGACATCTGACACAGATATCTATGCAAATCGCCACAAAAGTAGTACATGTACTACTTTAAAAATCAGTGTCGGAAACGCACCCATGTGACTGCTCTAATAGCAGACAATAGGGTGCGACTTGGCATACGATTTGCAAGTCGCATGTCATGCAAATCACATGCCAAGTCGCACTCAATGTGACCGCTATTAGAGCGTTCATATTGGTGTGGTTCAAACTTGGTTGGAGCCGCAACAATTTCTAAAGTAATGAATACACTACTTTTCATGCGTTTTGCAGAGAGATGTGTGTAAGATGTCTTGCAAATCGCACTTTAAATAAGCATGTCCCCAGACTTTGAAATCATGTGACTTCACTGAAAGTCACATGATGTGACTGTAGTGTAAATAATACCACTTAGAAATCTGCTTTAATGTGACCGGGGTGGCCCCCAGTAACATTGTTTGCGATTTGGCATGCAATCGGCATGACAGGCGACTTGCAAATCGTAGACCAAGTCGCACTCTATTGTCCACTGTAGCCTCTGTTCACATCCAATTGAATTGTGAACTCGTGCAACTTCACTGTAAGTTGGGCAATTGCCACATCGGATTAGATGTGACAGTGGTGTTAGCCCCCAGTAACATTGTGTGCAATTTGCCATGCAAATGGCAAGTTGCTGGCCATGCCAATCGCATGACAAGTCGCATCCAGGGTGTACAATTTCAGGTGTGATTTGTGAATTGACATCGTACTTGATATCGGATATAGTGAATGTGAGTGTATTAACATACGCAATTTGTTTGTTGAACTTACGATTTCAAAGGTAGTTCTTGTCGTACTTTTGGGCCATTTAGTAGCAATTTCACATCTAGACTCCAATAGAAATTACAATGCTAAACACAATTGAAATCACGACTAGTTTGAAAATCTCTAGAAAACACGGTGAAATTGGCAACTTAAAGTGCAATTTTCAATTGCATATAGTGTGAACGAAGCAGGTAAATCAACAAAGGAAATAAATCTTTGAAGGCATGTGGTACCTGCCTGCTCGGATAAGTGTCTGGTATGCATTTGGGGGAAAAATCCACGCCAGTATTTGTAACAATTTTGATGTGTGGATTCCCCACCAAGCCTTTTCTCTCTCACTCTTCTGTATGTCTCTCTTTATCACTGCAGTATGTATCTCTCTCTCACTCTTCTGTATGTCTCTCTTTATCACTGCAGTATGTATCTCTCTCTCACTCTTCTGTATGTCTCTCTTTATCACTCTTCAGTATGTATCTCTCACTCTTCTCTCTCTCACTCTTCAGTATGTATCTCTCGCTCTTCTCTCTCAGCTCTTTGCTTGACAAATCCTTCACAAAAGAGTGTGAACCAGCATTATCAAATATATTAGTAGTCCAGGCCCTTATCTCATCCCATGACATGTATGTATGACATTCACATTAGGTGCCGCTTTGAAGGTGTTTCAACAGACAAGGCCTCATTCTAGGGATCATTTAGACAGAAAGAAAAGATGTTTCCAGAACATCTATTTGAAGACAGCCACACAGGGAGATCATGCTACTTTCTTGCCGTGGTTGGGATTCAAACCGACAACCCTAGAGCTGTGAGGCAGCAGTGCTAACCACTAATCCACAGAGCTGCAATACTAATCCAGCCTCTATTTCTGTGTTGTGAATCAACCCTAAGTCCCTGGGCAAGGTCAGTGTAACTAGCCAGATATCTCCAATGTGACACAAATGTTGTGCTATGTTGCCAATTCCGATGTATGTTGGTTCTATGTATCCCAATACAAAGGATTGCAATACTAATACATGCGTACCTTGGTTTTCCAATGCCTCGGGGAACGTCCTATTTGGTGTACAAATGCCAAACCATTAAAATTAATTGGTCGTTTTACAAATGTTCAAATAATTTGGTTCACAATACGAAGTGTATGTCGGTGCTGATTTTTCAATGCTAATGGCGTGCCTTTTTTTGTCCTTCACTATAGTTCACAAGCTTAGTTGTCACTTTCCCCAAAATTACACTAAAATTTCTTCATTTTAATTAACTAAAAGTCAACCTTGTTACCTTTAAGGAAATAAACTCAAACAAAACTTTCTCTTTGAGCCGGGAGAAGTGACAGCTGAATTTCTGAGCTATAGTGAAGACCAAAAAAGCCAGAATTACATTTAAAAACCAGCACCATAATAAAAAAAAAACAGCGTGGGGTCCTCCCTCCCATCCATACCAAGCCTTGGGTCTGGTATGGATATTAAGGGGTAACTCCACGCCAAAATTTAAAAAAAAACAGCGTAGGGTTCCCCCCAAATTCCATAGCAGACCCTTATCCGAGCATGCAGCCCAGCAGGTCAGGAAAGGGGGGGACGAGCGAGCACCCCCCCCGATCCATACCAGGCCACATGCCCTCAACATGGGGGGTGCTTTGGGGCAGGGGGGCTCCCCCCCAAGCACCTTGTCCCCATGTTGATGGGGACAAGGGCCTCTTTCCCACAACCCTGGCCGATGGTTGTGGGGGGTCTGCGGGCGGGGGGCTTATTAGAATCTGGAAGCCCCCTTTAACAAGGGGGCCCCCAGATCCCACCCCCCACATCAGCCTGGCTCACTGCAAAAGGCTGGTGAGCCTCCGTCGGGAGCAGAACGTTTTTTTTTTTTCTTTTTTCGGCTCGCTGGAGCCTGACACCGTGATTGATGTTGGATCTACTTCGGAGGACATTGTTTTATTAAAGGACTTGTCAAAGACTGTGTCCTGTGGGTTTTTACACTACACTTTGTTTTTTTTTGTGAATTAGTAGCGGGACCATGTACCACATACTCATTCATGTGGGGCTGGGCTTGGATCTGGGGGCGCTCGCTTGTCCCCCCCCTCCGTTTCCTGACCTGCCGGGCTGCATGCTCGGATAAGGGTCTGGTATGGATTTTTGGGGGAACCCCACAGTTTTTTTTGTTTTTTTTTTATTTCAGCGTGGAGTTACCCCTTAATATACATACCAGACCCGAAGGGCTTGGTATGGATGGGAGGAGGGACCCCACACAGTTTTTTTTGTTTTGTTTTGTTTTTTTTTATTGCAGACCTTTTATTTTTACATTCAGCTGTCAAAATAAATATTATCCAGACCTTCAAAATAAGTAAAATCATTACAGAAATAATTATAAAGGATAAGAAACAAAAATAGAATCAATAGAACTAAGGATATCAAATTAGAATACATAAAGATATGCCTAGTGCTGTTTGTTAAACACAGTAGACTCGATCGAGTGCCGTCTGTCAGTGGATTCCACACAGACATTTACTATTGAACAGGGTCTAAAAAGAAAGCGCCCACAGAAGACGTCTAAAATGTATTCTGCACATGCTCAGTTATATCCGGCCATAGACACTGGAAAAGCGTCTAGTTCTTCACTGTGACAACTTGCTTTAAAAAACAATTTTTTGCACATTTAAAATTTTTTTTGAAATGTCAGATATTGTTTAAAGTGAAGTCCTGATATTTGGCAAAGCAAATTTCAATGTCTCTGCAGTGATTTTTCATGGTGTTAGATGTGCTTCTTAGCAAGTTTGCTTTTTGAGTCTGATTCCTGGGCTTTGTCTCGTTAGTAAATTCAATTTGGAGTCTACTTGTTGACGCTTCTCTTTAGTAAATGTCTTTGCAGTCTAAAAGTAGACGGTCACTATTAAAAAGTAGACAGCCCACAGAAATGCCTAGGCACAATAGTAAATCAGGGTCTAGGCGTCTGAACCATCCAGAAGGAAGA
Source organism: Staurois parvus (assembly GCF_062004578.1). Taxonomy (NCBI): domain Eukaryota; kingdom Metazoa; phylum Chordata; class Amphibia; order Anura; family Ranidae; genus Staurois; species Staurois parvus. The sequence continues at coordinate 71,353 of NW_028318470.1, forward strand.
GAATTTACCTTTTCTCCCGTTCATCATTCTCTGTCCAGAATTGATTATTTCTTTGTCAATCCCATCTTATTACAAAACATTAAGGATTCTAATGTACACCGTGTTCCAAATTATTATGCAAATTATATTTTTCTCATTTACCTAAATAATTGATGTAAATAACAGTCAGCATGATTCTCATTTTATCAACTATTAAGAGTACAATTCAAATTTTATTGAACAAACCTCCTAAAGATAACAGTATTTTTTTAAACTTAAAAAACTTACAATGCACTGTTCCAAATGATTACGCACAGTAAGTTTCAAAACCCTTTATAGGTTGTAAAGAACTGAAAATTGTCATTTGTTGTGTTTGCAGCATATTTACTGAAATCGAAAGCTATTTCAATCAAACTTTTAACAACATTTTAACTTTTAAACATTTTAACAGGTCACGTTACATTTTAACATGGGACCCCTTATTTGATAGCAGCTTCACAAGTCTTGCATCCATTGAACTTGTGAGTTTTTTGAAAGTTTCTGCTTGAATTTGTTTGCAAGATTAAAGAATAGCCCCCCAGAGTTGCTGTTTGGATGTAAACTGCCTCCCACCCTCATAGATCTTTTGCTTGAGGATGCTCCAAAGGTTCTCAATAGGATTGAGGTCAGGGGAGGATGGAGGCCACACCACGACTTTCTCTCCTTTTATCCCCATAATAGCCATTGATGCAGAGGTATTATTTGCAGCATGAGATGGTGCATTGTCATGCGTGAAGATGATTTTTTTACGGAAAGCATAGTTCTTCCTTCTGTACCAGGGAAGAAAGTGGTCAGTCATAAACTCCACATACTTTGCAGAGGTCATCTTTACACCTTCGGGGCCCCTAAAGGGGTTGACCAGCTCTTTTCCTATGATTCCGGCCCAAACCATGACTCCACCACCGCCTTGCTGACATCGCAGCCTTGTTGGAACAGGGTGGCCGTCCACCAACCATCCACTACTCTATCCATCTGGACCATCCAGGGTTGCACGGCACTCATCAGTGAACAGGACTGTTTGAAAATTAGTCTTCATGTATTTTTCTGCCCAATGCATCCATTTCTGCTTGTGAGCATTGGTTATTGATGACCGAATAGAAAGTTTATGCACAGTTGCAAGACTCTGGAGGACTCTACACCTTTATGTCCGTGGGACTTCAGAGGCACCAGCAGCTTCAAAGATCTGTTTGCTGCTATGTAATGGTATTTTAGCAGCTGCTCTCTTGATCTGATGCATGGATCTGGCAGAAATCTTCCTCAATGCGCCTTTATCTGCACTAACCAGTCTGTGCTCTGAATCAGCCACAAATCTTCTTAATAGTGTGGTGATCACGCTTAAGTTTTAATAAAATATCTAATGTTTTAATACCTCCTCCAAGGCATTGAACTATTTCACTCTTTTCGGCAGCAGAGAGATCCTTTTTCTTCCCCATATTACTTGAAAATGGTGCTCTGCTTAATAATGTGGAACACCGTCCTTTAGTAGTTTTTCCTTAAATTGGGCTCACCTGCCAATCTAATTATCACAGGTGTCCGAGATTGTTTTCAGTGATCAAAAGAGCCCTGAGACACAATGCCATCCATGAGTTACACTGAAAAACAAAATTTTAATCTTTGTGACACTTAAATAGAATTTGGAACACTGTGTACACGGCATAGCAATCTCCGATCACTCCCCTATCTCTATATCATTACTACAAGCACAACCTCATCAACACTCGTCCACATGGTGTTTCCCCTCCTATTTAGCAAATAATCGGGACCTGCTCCAGGTATTAAATGCTACCTGGAGCGAGTTCTGCGATACTAACGCAGAGCACCGAGATAACCCCAATCTATTTTAGGAGACAGACAAGGCAGTGTTGCAAGGCAAAATCATTGCATTCACTTCCACCTACAAGAAAAACCTACTTCGAAACTATACAGAAGCAAGCTCTCGTCTAAGACAGGCACAGAAAGATTTGGCAAGTCTCAACTCTCATGAACATAGGAAAGCTTGGTCAAAAGCCAAACAACACTTTGACACATGGGCAGTAGTTTAAGAAGCTACACAACAATCCTATAGTGATCCCCAATTCCATAAATTCGGCAATAAGCCTGGCAAGCTGCTAGCATGACTATGTAAAAAACCATTCACACCTACCCTCTTTACATCTTTGAAAGACACACAGGGAAAGTTAAAGTGACCCTTCAGACATTATTTCTATATTAGAGGTGATTGTAGCCGTATTAGTGCATTTGCGACAGAAACAATTGAGTACTGTCCGTGATACTTTTTTTATTTGCACTAACATACAATTTTGAGGACAAGCTTTCGGGGTATGTCCCCTTCTTCAAAGTCCAAGCAGTACTATTACAAATCACAAAGTTTAAGCAGAATGTTAGAGGGGATGATCCCTTCTAACATTCTGCTTAAACTTTGTGATTTGTAATAGTACTGCTTGGACTTTGAAGAAGGGGACATACCCCGAAAGCTTGTCCTCAAAATTGTATGTTAGTGCAAATAAAAAAAGTATCACGGACAGTACTCAATTGTTTCTATATTAGAAAAATTCTACCAAAATCTATATGGCTCGGACCCTATAGACACCGCTAGGGCCACCTCCTTCCTGGATCATATCTCGCTGCCTCGATTAGACCCAAATGCACTTCAAAATCTAAACGCTCCCATTACTCAATCGGATATATCTCTAGCCATTAAAGCACTCACAAATGGTAAAGCCCCTGGGCCTGATGGCTACACAGCCAAATTTTATAAACGTATGGCCAAAACCTTCTCTCCCACCTTACAATCGGTGTTCCAATCAATCCAGGGGGAGGGGCCTATTTACCCTATGGATTTCAAGCCCACTTAAAACTATTTGCCAAAAAAGACAAAGACCCATTGGACCCTGGCTCATATCGGTCAATATCCCTACTCAACCTAGACGCAAATCTCCTGTCAAAAATTATTGCTTCACGCCTTGCAACTATACTACCCACTCTCATTCATCCTTCGCAAGTGGGTTTTGTGCATGGTTGATCGGCGGCATCGAATATTCATAAAGTGATATTGGTCTTGAACCAGGCCTCTAGCGGCACACCCCAAGATGCAGCAATTGTCTCACTAGATGCCGAAAAGGCGTTCAACAATGTGAATTTCGAATGGCTTTTCCTAGCATTACAGAAGTTTGGATTTGAGGGCCCTTTTATGCATCTGATCCAAGCCATGTATTCACCCACATCAGCTCAAGTTGTAGCGGTGGGCCTCATATCTAACCCTATTCAGTTGCACAAGGGCACTAGACAAGGATGCCCTTTATCCCCTTTACTTTTCAATCTGGCCCTGGAACCATTAGCACGCTTTCTGCTATTCCACTCTGATCTCCATGGTATCACAATTGGTCAGCAGGAGTTGAGACTTGCTTTATTCGCAGACGATATTCTAATTTTCACCTCGCACTCATCTTTAGACTTGACATACATACAGCATATATTCTCCTCCTTCCGCCTCTGCTCAGGACTCCGAATAAATTTCTCTAAAAGTGAGGTGCTCCCACTATTTCAATCTCGCCCTCCGTTATGGTCCCAAAACTCAATCTTTAAAATTGCTCATAAACATATCACTTATCTAGGCATAAAAATAGGGAAATTAGCTTCCTCTCTATACACGCTCAATTATACACCCACAATTGCTGTGGAGGGAACTACCGCTTTCACTCTTAGGCAAATCACATCTTTTAAGATGGTGAGTTTCCCAAAACTTCTCTATCCACTCCAAACCGTACCTCTTCTCTTCAAACACCATGACATAACTAAATGAAAACAGGCACTTTCAAAAATTTTATAGAAAGCCAAACGTTCCCGTATAGCGCTCGCTAAATTATTTCTACCATGAAGCGAAGGAGGCTCCGGTCTACAATCTCTCCTGCCTGCTCCGTATAGGTTTAGACTGCCTCACCCACTCCTCCAAATACTCCAACTACCACATCGAATCTACAATAGCGCATCCTCATGATCTCACAGCCCTATTACACTCTCCCGCCTCACCTAAAACATAATTCACTCATCCACAACACCCTTATTACGTGGAGGGAAGTCGGGCATAAACTGGGGGTCTCACCGTGGCTGTCTCGCTTTCTCCCTATTCGCCACAACCCTTCTTTCTCTCCCTCGCAATCCTATGATGCTTATGAAACTTGGTTAAATCAAGACTTAATTTTGGTACAACACTTATGACACCTCTATGGGCTCCCCAAAACCTCAACGATATTCTACAAACCTATGGACTACCAGCACACCACTTTTTCTATATTCTTCAAGTAAGGAACTATGTCAATTCCGTTGCACCCATTAAATCTAATAGATTTTGTACAACATTCCTTGATGTCTTGGCGAACTCTTGAAATTATAAAATATCAAACATATACAGACCCCTGAACCTACTGTACTCCAAACCCTTCGAGTCATACAATGCTATAAAATCCTGGGTCAAAGATTTTGACAATGCATTTACAGCTGAACACTTACTATCAGGCTTTAACTCCACATGTGTCTTCAACCACATGAATTCTGGCATAAACAGCAACTCAAGATTCTTCACCGTGCCTACATGCCCTGTCTCTAGTCAAGAAATGACCCGGCTCTGTCTACTTGCCCTCTCTGTGGAAAGCAAAAACCTTCACTACACCATAGGTTCTGGCTCTGCCCTATTATCTCCACATTCAACTTCATATCAGACATCACTACCTTTCAACTCCCCATTAATCCACTACCTCTTCTTTTTTGGATATATGGATCAACCGGCTATTGGTCTCTTTTCTTCTCAAACATCCTCTTTCAGAACCCTGGATATCCACATGCCTTTTAATAGCAAAATGGGCTATTCTCCGAAAATGGGTCTCCAACTGCCCTCCTACTCTATCAGACATCAAACAAGAGCTCAATTCTTTTACGTCTTGACACTCAATCTAATCTCTTCCCCGACCTCCTCAAGAGTCCCATTATCTCCGTAAGTGGGAATCCTATATCACAGGGTCCATGTCCACACCAGAGCAGGCATTCTTTCTCCAGAATGCTAGCGTATTAAGCCATCCACTGAAACCTCCCACGAGTCCCGTGTCATCGGGCCTATATGATTAATTGTGGGGTTAATAGCTATGATGTTATATTGCACTGTTCCTACTATACTTGCTTCCTCTCCTCTTCTTTATGCTTTTCCGCTACCTTCTTCTATATCTTGTCTTTCATTAACCTCTTAATTTAGGTCCATATGTACACTAGGCTCTCACAAGGTTGCAGAAGCCTACATCAAGCAACTGGAGTGTGACTTACCCTCCACTCCACTCTACTTTTGGCGGAACCCGAGATCACTGACTTCCCTCTCCTCTCCTCCCCTTCGATCTACCATCTCTCTATGGCCTATCTAGGTCCCTGGACAACACCTCTGTCTCCCAATATATTCCTTTACTCCAGCTCATACAGCGTTTCGGCCATCTCTTTTCACTAACTTTCACCACTGAACCACTTCAGCTATTCCATCTACTTATTTTCTCCCCTCACACTCTTAATCCTTCTGCTCTATCTCCCCCCTACCCTCTTATCTAACCCCAGTTTCTATAACTATGGTTGTTTTTTCTCTTGTCACCCCCCTTTTTTGGTATGTTAATGATGGATAACGGATGACATCTGTGTACATCCTAAACATTCAATTCTACCCTCTTACTGACACAACACCACCTCTTATTACTTCCCAAACACACAATTTTCCTTACGACTTTCTCTCATTACTCCACTGACCAGATTTGATGTTACATTGGTGTCATATTTGCTTCGTCATTTTGATTTGTATACCCTGTAAAAACCCAATAAAAATTTCTTTAAATGCTTTGTTTTTTTTGTTTTTGTTTTTTTTCTAAAGGACTGTGCTCGGTAAAATCACTCATGTAGTTTAACGCTAAAGTACCCTGTTGCAGCATATGTACAGTATGGGAAATGCTATGTGTTTAGCTCAGACAAGCAGTCTATAATTTGAGTTGGCTAATGGTGAAATAGCATATTACCCACCACTAGATAAGCTGCTCAGTGGTAGGTCTGCACATTTTGGAGGACTAAACTAATGGAGAAACATAAACAGTGCCTCTATTAATGCATTCATGAACTTTTCAATAGATTTATTGGGAAAAAAAAACTTTGTTTTTGTAGTATTTTTGTTAACTTTATAAAAAGCTTTTTCCTATGACCCCACCACTATTCTCGCCTAGACGAGAATAACATGTCTCTGCTCCCGCAATTTCCTAGGATGTTCCCATCACATATCCCAGGCTGTTATAGGAGCAGAGGCCGATAGCAGATGGGCTCGGCATGTCTTTAGGGGGCAGCTGCAACAACCAGAATAAGCCAGCTAAGCTCAGAGTGAAATATGACTGCAGGACCCAAGTTTTGGGTCTTAAACTGCAGATCGAAGCAGGACAGTGCTGGATTCCCTGAGCAGGTGAGTATGGTCAACCCTGAACAACCCTGAATTAACCAGTATGAGAAAGGAAAATATGGAGGGGGTGAAGTTGCTCTTTGACCCCATTTTTCCCATAAAGGAATACTGCATATAAACATTTTTATGCCACTGTTGTCTTGTGTTTTACATTTAGGGGAAGAAGCTAGAAGAGTCTATGATGATGCCCAAAATTTGCTTCAGTTTGTAATCGGTGAAAAGAAATTTGAAGCCCGTGGTGTTGTAGGCATCTGGCCAGCACAGAGCATGCAGGATGACATTTTGTTATATGCTGGGGAAGATGTCCTGCACTCTTCAGAGCCCATTGCCATCTTCCATGGACTAAGGCAACAGGTGACGAAGCAATCTTCTTTTTTCTTTTTTTTTTTTCATACTGTTAAAAGGGAGCTATAATGGTTTTTGGTGAATTGTATTTTAAAATATAAAGCCCAACACCAGCCACATTTTTAATTTTATTTTGCATGGATTTGGGAAGGGGGTTGAAGTACTCTGGCCCTTTACTTTCCTGTTACTGGCCCTTGGGAAAGTATTTCTTCCTCTGACACAAACGATGGGGTCCAATTTCTCGCATCAACACCCAACAGTGCACAATTTTCCCCATTGATACCATTCATGGGGCACTATTCCTTCCACTGACACCAATGGTGGGGAACTATTCCTTACACTGACACTGAGGATAGTATTTTTTCCACAGGCATAAGTGATGAGGCATAATTACTTCCAATGACACCAACAATAGGGTGGCCTGCATCTCAAATAATGGCACACAATTCCTTCCCCAACCAGGAACAATGCGAAAATATTCCCTCAATGGAGCACTATTCTTCCCACTGACACCAATAAAGGAAGCTATTCCTCCCACTGATACAATGATGGGGCACAATTCTTCCTACTAACATAATAGGAGGAGGAACCTCCCACTGACCACAGGCACGAAGATATTTTTTTAATCCCCAATAACCACCAAAGCCTGGGGCTTGTTTACTTCCACCGTTTACCAGGCTTTTTCTACTCTCACTGGCCACATTCTGGGTCTGATAGTGAACTGGCTCTTAGTTAGAAATGTTGAGAACCCCTCAGTTAGCGCCTCCGTCATGTTTTATTTTTGTATCCATATTATGGAGATTTCATAATTTTTCTAAAGAAAAGCATCTTTGGATACAGATTTCTATAATACTATCAGTAGCACCTTCCCCGGAGTCACAACAGAGTCTCACGTATACTATTACATATACAGTGGTACCTCGGTTTACGAATGCCTCGGTTAATGTAATTTTCGGTTTACGAATGAAATTCCATTGAAAATAATGCCTCGGTTTGAGTTTTTTACAATTTGTTTTCACAATACGAAGTGTATGTCAGTGCTGATATTTAAATGCAATTGCCAGTTTTTTTTTTTCTTTTCTTTACTATAGCTCACAAGATTAGCTGTCACTTTCCTTGGAGTTACAGGAAACTTTGTTTCTTTTAAGAAACTAAAAGGAAACCATTTTTCTGTTAACTTGGGGAAATAAACTAAAAGAAAAATTTCTCTTTTAGCTGGGGGAAAAGTGAGAGCTGAATTTCTGAGCAATAGTGAAGAAAAAAAAAAGCGGTAAGTACATTTAAAAACAGGCACCATAATAATGTTGCTGGGGGACAAGAGCCTCTTCCCCACAACCCTGGCCGGTGGTTGTGGGGGTCTGTAGGCAGGGGACTTATCAGAATCTGGAAGCCCACTATCACGTACCTGGTGATGGAGGCCAATGGAGAGAGGGCTTCCCTTGCGGCTAAGTTCTGGACTTCCCTGAGAGTGGGACAGCGGGAGTCAGGCCCAAAGTTGCACAGGTCGCTGTAGGAGTGCTGGTTGGTGGTCCACTCAGAAGCACAGCTGGTGCACGGAGATAGGTCTGCAGACAGGAGGCGCTTGTGCGTGGTATGCAAGCCCTTCTGGGATTTAGATGTTTACTGGGTAGTCGGTTCAAGCCAAGGTCAGGTACCAGGTGGGAATCAGAGCAGACGTAGTCAGATGGGATAGCCGAGGTCAAACACAGAGGAGTGAGTGAGAGAGTATCTGTAAGCCAAGCCGAGGTCAGATCAGGGGTAAATCAGAGTAGACAGGTCCAGGAGCAAGCCGAGTAGGTATCAGGAAATCACAGGTCACAATCACAGGAAACCGGGACAAGGCACGGGGAGCTAGAGATCATCCAGTAACTTGAGGAAGTGATGAGCCTCCTTATAAAGGCTGTCTGGCACCAAACTGAGGCTGATGCGTGCTTCTGCGGCCATGCAGGGTACTGGCAGAAATGCCAGATCTTCCAGAACTTCTGCCGTGGACAGGAGCCTGACATCCCCTTTAACAAGGGGGCCCCCAGATCCTGCCCCCCCCCCCCCCATGTGAATGAGTATGGAGTACATGGTCCCGATGCTCATTCACAAAAAACAAAGTGTAGAGTGAAAAAAGATAGGAGACAGTCTTTGACAAGGCCTTTATTAAAAGAAAAAACTAAAAGCATGTCCCCCGCAGTAGATCCAATGTCAATCAGGATGCCCACTGCCGACCCGAAAAAAAGAAAGAAAAAGGTTCCATTCCTGACGATGGCTGCCAGCCCTCTGCCTGCTCCGGTGGTTTGTCAGTTCTTAAATAGGTAAGGGGCAGGGCCACCACACATCGATGATGTCACTCGGGTCACTCGGGTCTGTGCTGTGCACAGCCATCCAGAGCAGTGTGCTTGAGCCGACAGGGAGGAGGACTGTTAGTAAACAAAGCAGCCCTCCTCCCCGTCGGAGATCCTCTGTAATCACCGGACGGGACCCGGTGATTGACATCTGTGGCCGCGAATGGTGGCGCAGGTGGGGCGTGCGCCCCCTCTACCCGGAAATGCAAAATAAGGTGTGTATATATATTTTTGCATACCCCGGCTGCCCTGTAACAGTATTTCTACTATAGGGTGGCAGGGATGTGGTTAAACCAGAACTGAACACACAAATTTAATATTTTCCAAAAACCGTTACATTCCTGGCATAATCTGTGCCATAGTCGGCATGTACGTGGTAGTGACACCATTGCGGCTTGGCTATTCAATGGACCGGGGACTCAGAACCTGGAAGGAAGACTGGGTGAAGATGGAAGCCCTGTCAGCGGTCAGCTTCGTTTTAAGGTAAGTTTTCCAAAGTGTGCTAGTGTGCAATGCATAATAGCACATTTTGCCATTGCCTTGAAGGGGATTTTTTTTTTTTTTACTTGCCAGAGTTTACTACAATTTTGAAAATTAAACAGAGGCTGAGATGGCAGATTCCATGGCTAAAAAAAGATAGGGGGGTTTAATTCTATTTTAACTTGCAAGGTATTGATGTTACCTGTTATCCCACAGGACTAATACTGTAGTCACCTGCTGTTGATTCAGTCAGCTACACACCGACAATTAGGCAATGCTCATGCAACAGCTGGTGTGTTCCTAGTGTGCTTGACTTTCCGAGAAGCTTGTTGGTGACCTCAAAATTTCTTCTGTCCCTGGCTTTGAGAGAATTCTAAGATTACCTTAAGATTCCTAGTGTCCCTGAATTTCAGAGAGATTTAGTGTCTCGGGGATTCCTATTGTTCCTGTATCACTACCACATTTTTCCCAGTGTCATCCAGTCTATTCCCAATGATTCTCTGTGTTCCTATCTTTCTGTATTCTTACATAGATAAGTTGAAAAAAGATACGTTCATCTAGTTCAACCAATAAAAAATTAAATGAGTGCTTTCATATACACAATCCTGTACCCGCAGTTGATCTAGACAAGGGTAAAAAAAACCTGTAAAGCATGATCCAATCTGCTCAAGTGAGGAAAAAATTTAAATTGGATATTCCCTGGATCAATAATCTCTGGTGTTATTACCTATAAATGTCAATATCCAGTTATATTTTGTGCATTTAGGAATACATCCAGTTGTTTAAAAAAGTGGCTGAGCAGGCTAGATCTAGTTCTTGAAGGAACCTGTTCCACATTTTTACAGCTCTTGCTGTGAAGAAGTCTTTCTGTATGTGCAGATTAAATGTTGTGTGCCCCCTTGTCCTCTGTAATGACCTGAAAGTGAATAATTCTACCCCAAATTCACTATATGGGCTACCTTTTGTATTTATAGATTGTGATCATATTATCTCTTAATTTCCTATTCTCCAGAGAGAATATAATCTTTCTTCATAGCAGAGCTCCTCCATGTTTATCAGTTTAGTTGCCCTTCTCTGCGCACTCTCCAGTTCTCCAATATCCTTTTTGTGAAATGATGCCCAAAAACTAAACTGCATATTACAGATAAGGACATACTAATGATTTGTACAGGGGCAAAATGATGCCTTTTTCTTTGGAGTCTTATCTCTTTTACTACAAGACAGTATTTTGCTATCTTTAGAAACTGCAGCTTGGCATTACATTCTATTATGAAGTTTAGGATCTATCAGAACACCTAGGTCCTTCTCTATCATTGATTCCCCCAGTTTTTCTCACCCTAGAATGTATGATGCATATGTTTTTAGTCCCTAAGTGTATACCTTTTACATTTTCAATATTAAACCTCATTTGCTACATAGTAGCCCAATTAGATAGTGTAATGTGCATTAAATCGAGGTTGGCTTGTAAGTTATTCCACTACAAAGCTTGGTGTCCACTGCAATGGTACTTCTATCCCAAACTCTATCATATACTGTAAATACAAATACACTATACTTACAAGCTATAACAGCTTCAACTCTTCTGGGAAGGCTATCCGCAAGGTTTAGGAGTGTGTCTATGGGAATGTTTGACCAGTCTTTCAGAAGCGCATTTGTGGGATCAGGCACTGATGGCTGACGAGAAGGCCTGGATCGCAGTCTCCACTCTAATTCATCTCAAAGGGTTTCTATCGGGTTGAGGTCAGGATTCTGTGCAGGCCAGTCAAGTTCCTCCACCCCAAACTCACTCATCCATGTCCTTTATGGATACTGCTTTGTGCACTGGTTTGCAGTCATGTTGGAACAGGAAAGGGCCATCCCCAAACTGTTCCCACAAAGTTGGGAGCATAAAATTGTCCACAATGCCTGGATATGCTGACGCTTTAAGAGTTCCCTTCACTGCAACCAAGGGGCCAAGCCTATTCCAGAAAAACAACCCCACATCGTAACCCCCACCTCCACCAAACTTTACATTTGGGACAATGCAATCAGGCAAGTACCGTTCTCCTGGCAACCGCCAAACCCAGGCACATCCATCGGATTGCCAGAAAGAGAAGCGTGATTCATCACTCCAGAGAACATGTCTCCACTGCTCTAGAGTCCAGTGGTGACGTGCTTTACACCACTGCATCCTATGCTTTGCGTTGCACTTGGTCATGTAAGGCTTTGATGCAGCTTCTCGGCCATAGAAACCCATTCCATGAAGTTCTCCATGTGACCTTCAGATTAGCACAACTACAGTGCACAAAGTTTGGAAGTCTTTTACACGAAGTTTGGAAGTCTTTTAGCTATCGACTCTGCAGACAGTTGGGGACTTCTGTGCACTGTGCGTTTCAGTATGCGCTGACTCTGCTCTGTCATTTTACATGGCTTACACCTTCGTGGCTGAGTTGCTGTTGTTCCCTGTTGCTTACATTTTGTTATAATACCACTAATAGTTGACCATGGAATATTTAGTAGCAAGGAAATTTCAGGGATGGATTTATTGCACAGGTGGCAACCTATCACAGTACCATGCTTGAATTCACTGAGCTCCTGAGAGCAACCCATTCTTTCACAAATGTTTGTAGAAGCAGTCTGCATGCCTAGGGGCTTGATTTTATACACCTATGGCCATAAAGGTGATTGAAACAGCTGAATCCAATGATTTGGAGGGGTGTCCCAATACTTTTGGCAATATAGTGTACTTCTAAAGGTGCTATTGACATGACATTTTCACCACGTCGGTAACAACCTATGCAATCCATACATACAAAGAAACCAAAACAAGTTCAGAAATAAAATTTAATGACACCGGCAAAACTTATTGACCACACAAAAAAAGGGAGGTGCAAAAAGGCATGGAAAGCCAAGTCACTGGCTGATATCTATCAGTAATTAGAAATCCTGTCCCTTGTCAGTGCAAATTAATCTTGGTTCAGTCTCAACTGATTGCCTATAAAAAGGTATACCAACGTGACAAACAAACATCTCATGAAAAGCAAAGAGCTCTCTCAGGAGCTTCAAAACCTTACTGTTGCAAAACATACTGATGGCATGGGTTACAGAAGGGTTTCTAAACGTCTGAATGTTACAGTGAGCACTGTTGGGGCACTAATCTGGTCATGATCAGGTGCTCCTCGCAAGATTTCTGACACAGCTCTTCTGATAATTCTTTTCACTCCTCTAAGAGCCAAGGACCACTTATGGAGATCTTCAGAAAGACCTGGAATTAGGAGGTACAATTGTTCCAAAGTAAACAAATAATGCACTCAACCACCATGGCCTGTATGCACACTCACCACACAAGACTCCGTTGCTGAAGAAAAAGCATGTTGAAGCTCGTTTAGTTTGCTGCACAACATTTAGACAGGCCTGAGAAATATAGTCTGGTAAGATGAGACCAAAATTGAACTCTTTGGATGCCATAATACACACAATGTTTGGAGGTCAAATGGCACTGCACATCACCCTGAAAACACCATACCAACAGTGAAGTTTGGAGGTGGGAGCATCATGGTGTCGGGCTGTTTTTCAGCATACGGTACTTGCAAACTTCATTGCATTGAAGGAAGGATAAATGGAAAAAAGTACCAAGAAATTCTTGATAAAAATCTGCTGCCATCTCCCAGGATGATGAAGATGATACGAGGGTGGACATTTCAGCAAGACAATGATCCCAAACACAAAGCCAAGGAAACTCTCAACTGGTTTCAAAGAGCGGAAAATAAAGCTACAATGGCCCAGTCAATCACCTAACTTGAATGCAATAGAAAATCTATGGAAAGAACTAAAGATCAGAGTTCATAGAAGATGCCCATGGAACCTTCAAGATTTGAAGACTGTGTGTGTGGAAGAATCGGACAAAATCACACCGGAGCAATGCATGCGACTGGTTTCTCCATACAGGAGGCATCTTGAAGCTGTCATTACCAACAAAGGATTTTGTAGTAAGTATTAAATTTCAGTTAGCGTGTTCAGTGCAAATTCCCGATGTCATTCCATTTTATGATACATAACTTAATTTCTGAAATTATTTGTTTTGGTTTCTTTGTATGTATGGATTTACTGATGTGGTGAAAATTTCATGTCAATAGTACCTTTTAGAAATCTATTTACTGAAAAAAATGGTGACGTGTTCAATACTTATTTTTTTTCTGTATATGGCATGGAAAGAAGTCATCTCATTTTACCCATAGGCTGACATGCTGCATGAAATCAATGGTAAAGCTCCCTTGGAACAAGATTTGGTCTTGGACAGAGTGAACTCGAGTGTGTCATTGTAACAGAGTTCATTGTAAATAGAAATGTAATGGATTCATTCACTATTAATGAAAATTCACTGGGGTTGAATGAATCCATCATTCTCACAGGTATTCTTCTGAAGCCCATTTAAAGAGCTATTATAGTGAATGAAAATTAAATCACATTTCTGGTCAACACATGACAACATAATCGTCAAGTGGTAAAAAGAAGCAATCATATCTTTATTTTAGCAAACCTAAAGGGTGTAAATACAAAATGTTTGTCCTTCAATGTTTGATATAGTTTTGTTTTATTCTATATGTAGCAGACCCCTTAGAATAAAAAGGTGGTAACTAAAATTTTCAGGAAAAAAAATGAACTGAAATTAATTTTGGTGCATACAAAGAAAAGAAAAAGCATGTTGAAGCTCGTTTAGTTTGCTGCACAACATTTAGACAGGCCTGAGAAATCTAGTCTGGTAAGATGAGATCAAAATTGAACTCTTTGGATGCCATAATACACACAATGTTTGGAGGTCAAATGGCACTGCACATCATACAAAATGTTTGTCCTTCAATGTTTGATATAGTTTTGTTTTATTCTATACGTAGCAGACGCCTTAGAATAAAAAGGTGGTAGTTCCAATTTTATTACGTTGAACTGAAATTAATTTTGGTGCATACAAACACAATATATTATCCATTCAAAAGATGCGGTTGTGAAAAGTAAATGGATACCCAACATGTCAAGTCTTAAAACTGCATGTGCCTTTGAAACTGCAACAAATTTCAGTACCCAAAATTATCCATACACTATGCTTTAACCACTTGCCTACCGGGCACTTTCACCCCCTTCCTGCCCAGTCCAATTTTCAGCGCTTTCGCACTTTGAATGACAATTGTGCGGTCATGCAACACTGTACCCATATGACATTTTTATCATTTTTTTGAGACAGATAAAGCTTTCTTTACCACTGTTTTTTTTCATTTTTTGATAAACCAAAACAACTGAAAATTATGATAAAGTTTTTTTCTTCGTTTCTGTTATAAAATTTTGTGAAGGAATACATTTTCTCCTTCACTGACGTGCGCTAATGAGGCTGCAGTGATGGGCACTGATGGGTATTGATGAGAAGGCACTGGTAGGTGGCACTAATGGGCATTGGCAGGCATCACTGGTGGGCATTCACAGACATCACTGATGGGCACTGAAAGGCAATACTCATATATGGCACTGATAGACAGCACTGACTGGAACTGTTAGTTGGCACTGATTGGCAGCACTCATAGGCAGCACTGACTGGCACTGATAGGTGGTACTGACTGGCACTGATAGTTGGCACTGAAAGGCAGCTCAGATGGGCACTGATATGTGGCATTGATGTGCACTGGTAGGCACTGACAGGTGGCATTGATGGGCAATGACAAGGGGCACTGATGGAGCTACACTGATCATCAGTGCCCTGATGATCAGTGTAGATGTCCCCTCTGAGGAATGCCAATTACCAGCTCTGCTCTCCTCACGAGCTGTCAGCGTGACAGATCGTGAGGAGAGAAATGCAGATAACCGGCATTTCCTTATTTAAATGCGATCAGCTGTGATTAGACACAGCTGATCACATGACCGAGCTGAAGTTATCGGCTCTTTCCGCTAATCGGTGATCCGCTGTGTCCGAGGGACATCTTTAATGAGCCATCAGAGGTCTATTAGACCGTCTGTCACCCCTGCACTCCATTGAAAGCAAGGAAGCACAGAATATGCTTCATTACAACATGTATATACAGTAACTGTGCCTTACATGCTTAAATCACTTGTCGCTCACTGTTTTACCTAGTAGAGATAGTGTAGAAGACACAAAATAGTATAAACTTTGAAATTATAAGGGGCTTATGCAATGATCATCGTGAATATTCTCACAGGTGGTGAGTTCCCATGAAAGTGGTGTCTTTATAGTTACCTGGAACTTTCTGGGAGAACGCAGTCAGCTTGCGTAGTACGCGCACGTTTTCATTGGGTGCACTGTATGGAAAATATGTCAGGGTACTGTTTACAGCAGAGGCACACAAAGACCTGGTATTCCTGCCAGTACTTTACATGGCTTCAGGAATGCGCACTAGCACGCACTGGTAATTGGCCATGCACGCTTCCAGCCCAGATTGGTGCCAAATGGCTTTTATAAGGAAGCCAGTCAAACTCTGTTATTGTTGGTTAATCTTTGGCTCTCCAGTGCATTTGTTCCTGTGTTACCCTGTGCATCTGTGGATACCCGTTACTGTCTCTGGTCTAGTCTTCTGTGTGCCTCCTGATCTGACCGCAACTTAACAGACTGTCTCTTTGCATTCCTGTGTATGACTCTGGCTATCCTCCTGACTACTCATGCCCTCGTGCACACCTGGTACCTGACCTTTGCTTTGGACTGGCTCTTCTCCTCTGCTGTGCTTGAGACTTTCTACTTCCCACAGGTGCCACCTGTCTAAAGACACCTTCACAATGCCTGAACTGTATACCTGGAAGTCTCCTCTGACAACATTCCAGTCAGAACATCACTACAAGTATCTCCAGCTTCTTTGAGCCTGACTCCTCATATTCCACCTTCAGGGGAGTCTGGAACTTAGTCGCAAGGGAAGCCCTCTCACCATTAGCCTCCAGCACCAGGTACGTGATAGTATCAGCAAGCCATCATGTTGGAGCCTGGAAGCTGTATGTCAACAGATGGCTGCTCTCACAGCCATGAAGCCGTGAAGAACATGCAGGATGGCTATTTCCAGTTGCAAGGATGTCTTCTCATATGCACCGCCTCCCTACCTTCGGCTGACCAGAGTCCTACTGCTCGCTCTACTACCGCAGTAGCACCTTCCAGTAACCCACCGACTGTTATATCTGCTGAAGGTTTACCATCTCCAGAGCCCAGTTTCCCCACTCCAGAATGCTTTTCAGGTGATTGATGTAAATTCAGGCCTTCAAAAATGCCTGTGAACTTTATTTTGCCCTGCAACCAAGGACTTTTGTACTTGAGACTGTCAAGGTGGGGTTCACCATTTCTCCAATGTACCCTAATCCTGGGTTCACAGCCTGCTTATACAAAAAAAACCCAGCATTCAATTCTGTCACAACATTCTTTGAAGCCTTGGCTGCCCTCTATGGTGGCCTGTAAAGAGCTGCTACAGCTGAGTCTACCCTTCATACCCTGCAACAAGGTTGACGGCCTGCGGAGGCCTACATTGTGGAGTTTCGCAAATGTGCAGCACATACTGGGTGGAATGACGTGGGTTTATATTAGTTCCAGGTGCACTTGTCCGAAACCTTCAAGGATTAGTTAGCCAGGATTGAAGCTTCCGCCTCTCTGGAGAACCTCATTCAACTCTCCTTCTAGCTGAATCACCACCTGTGGGAATTGCATTTCAAACACACTTATGCCCAGTTATCTGGGACTTTATTCACTCATGTCATTTTCCCCATCTAAATACAGGTGACTGGAAAGAAGGTCAAGCTGTGGGCAATCGTTGATTCTGGAGCATGCAGCTGTTTTTCAGACATTACTCTTGCCAAGGACTTCCTCTTAACCTGAAAAAGCAAAGACTTGACGTGCACCTAGCTTGATGACACTACCCCCAGTTCAGGACCTTTTACTCAGGAGACCATTCCTATTCTAGCAACCACTGACTCAGGTCACCGGGAGTTCCTTCATTTTGATATCGGGTCTCCTATGATCCACCCATTCTGAGGATACCCTGGCTGCAGGCGCATAACCTGCAAATTGATTGGTCCAAAGGAAAGATCACTTTCTCATCTAGCTACCGTCTCCAGCACTGGGACATATCCACGTCTATCAATCCTCCAGCATGCCTCTCAACCAGTATCAGATACCAGCCGGTCCATTCCTCCTGCTTATTATGACTTCCTTGATGTATTAAACAAGAATATATATATATATATACACACATACATACAGTTGTGTTCAAAATAATAGCAGTGTGTTGAGAAAAGTGAATAAAGCTCAAAATCCTAATAGCTTTTATTTCTGTACACACAAATGCATTGGGAACACTACACATTCCATTCCAAATCAAAACGTGAAGAAAAATATATCAAATTTGTGTTGTTCCTCTAAAATAAATTGAAGAAAAGTGAATATTAGGCTGTTCAAAAAAATAGCAATGTTTGTATTCTTCTTTACAAACTAAAACATTCACTATATAAACTGAAAAAATGTTTGAAGATTTTGCTTTCCTTTGAATCACTTAATTAATATTTAGTTGTATAAGCACTGTTTCTGAGAACTGCTGTACATCTGTGTTGCATGGAGTCAACCAACTTCTGGCACCTGTGAACAGGTATTCCAGCCCAGGATGATTGGACTACATTCCACAGTTCTTCTCTATTTCTTGGTTTTGCCTCAGAAACTGCATTTTTGATGTCACCCCACAAGTTTTCTATTGGATTAAGATCCGGGGATTGGGCTGGCCACTCCATAACGGCAATCTTGTTGGTCTGGAACCAAGATGTTGCACGTTTACTGGTGTGTTTGGGGTCGTTGTCTTGTTGGAACACCCATTTCAAGGGCATTTCCTCTTCAGCATAAGGCAGCATGACCTCTTCAAGTATTCTGATGTATTCAAACTGATCCATGATCCCTTGTATGCGATAAATAGGCCCAACACCGTAATATGAGAAACATCCCCATATCATGATGCTTGCGCAACCATGCTTCACTGTCTTCACAGTGGACTGTGGCTTGAATTCAGTGTTTGGGGGTGATCTGACAAACTGTCTCCGACCACTAAACCCAAAAAGAACAATCTTACTTTCATCAGTCCACAAAATGTTGCACCATTTCTCTTTAGGCCAGTCAATGTGCTCTTTGGCAAATTGTAACCTCTTCAGCACGTCTTTTTTTCAACAGTGGGACTTTGCAGGGGCTTCTTGCAGATAATTGGCTTCACATAGGCGTCTTCTAATTGTAACAGTACTCACAGGTAACTTTAGACCACCTTTGATCTTCCTGGAGCTGGATGTTGGCTGAGTCCTTGCCATTTTGGCTATTCTTCTATCCATTTGAATGGTAGTTTTCGCTTTTTTCTATGTCTTTCAGGTTTTGGTTGCTATTTTAAAGCATTTGTGATCATTTTAGCTGCCTATCATTTTCTGCACTTCTTTATATGTTTTCCCCTCTCCAATCCACTTTTTAATCAAGGTACGCTGTTCTTCTGAACAATGTCTGGAACGACCCATTTTCCTCAGAATTTCAGAGAGAAATGCACTGTAACCAGCATGTACAACATTTGCTGCCTTCCTTCCTTAAATAATGGCAATAATTGCCACCTGTTTTTCAAAGAATGAATGACCTCACTAATAGAACTCCACACTGCTATTATTTTGAACATGCCTCTTTCAATTAGTGATTCAATTACACAGAATCAGCAGCATGCATGTCATGACTGTTGGGTCTGTTGGGTTTCTATTACTCTACTACACCTGCTAGTAAATTATTTGCCATGTAGAAATATCATTTCTACAAAAAACAGTGATTGATCAGGTTAGTGATGTCTGACTGCTATTTTGAACACAACTGTATATAGATATAGGGCCACCTCATGGGTCCTACAACTGCTCGACGGAACTGCTTCCAGGGGCAGCGATATCCTTCGGACGAATCTTTCCACTGTCCGAACTTGAGCAGGAAGCCCTAAGGCAATACATAGATGAGAACCTTGCCAAGTGGTTTATCCACTCCTCTTCTTTACCTTCTGAGCGGGCATCCAGAAAAAAGATCACTCTTTTAGACCCGGTGTTGACTGTAGTGAATTTAATAAAATTACCTTCAAAAATATGTATCCCCTTTCCTTTGTTCCTGAACTTTCCAGAGATTATGGACAACCTGAGTGTTCAGAAAATTGGACTTATGGGGGAGCCTACAACCTAGCTCACATCAGGGAAGGCGATGAATGGAAAACCATCTTCCAGACATGCTTTGGCCATTTTGAGTATCTTATGATGCCATTCGGACTATGTAATGCCCCGAAAATGTTCCAACACTATGTAAATTACATTTTCAGGGAATACTTTGATCTATTCCTCTGGATGATATCTTGGTGTTTTTTTTTCAGCCTCAATTGAACTCCATTGAGATCATGTCAGAAAAGTGCTGACTACACTGAGAACCCATGGCCTGTATATGAAGGAAGAAAAATGTCAGTTTGAAAAGCAGTCTATTCAGTTCCTGGGGCTCATAATCTACACGGAGGGGATTGCCATGGACCCACATAAGGTCTCTGCAATTCTGGACTGGCCCACCCCCCCCCTGACAGAAAAGGGGTCCAGAGATTTGTAAGGTTCACCAATCATTGCCCCAATTACCCAGCTCACTCGCCAGCATTCACGTTCCCTCTGGAGCCAGGAAGCTCAAGCAGCATTTGAACGGTTGAAAGGCGAATATCCATCACCACTGCCTGCCAGAAGTCCCAACTAAGGGGACACTCCCAGACTATGTGGGAAAAAATGCCCCTGCTGCCTGATTGCACTTGGGACAATTATCGGATCGTGAAGGAAAACTCTGGGTGAGACGTTGAAGGATGTAATACGCCCTATGAAGGAATTTAAGCAGAATAAATCTGTTGCTGAAATACTTGTGGCACATATTGCTGAACCCCGTCATCCTCTGGCAAGGTGGGTATATAGAATCTCTCTGCCATGATTGAGACAACCGAGTCCATCTGCCCATATCTGCACTAGTAATCCATGGATAAATCGAGGAAAGGCACCTATCAGGCATTGCAGGCAGTAAGAAATCTTTCAACCTTATGGGGAGCTAAAGTCACTGCCACCAGATATTGTGCTTGCACTGCGTGCCACAACTGCAAATATCTTAGTTAAAAAAAAAAAAATAATGCATCCATGAAGAAATTTGACATGTTTCTCTGAGATAAGTGAAAGAGAGGATTTTCCCAGCCAGCACAATCTATTGCATCTTTTTCATTCTATATCTGGCCCATACACTAGGGTCAGGGATAGAGTGCAGGTGCGGCAACCTGGGATTGCCTCACAGCGGGGTATGTGGAGAAATGGTATTCGCATCACCAATGGCCTCAGACACCTGCTCCCACACCCGGACCACGGTGCACATTGGAAGTGTCGTATATGGTGGAGATCTGGGGCCTCGATATACCAAGTCACTCAATGCTGAATATGATCCTAGGATGGCAGCCTCTAAGTTAACAATAGGTTTTGATCTTGTCTGTGAAAACCAACAGCGCACTGTGACTATCACGGCCACCCAGTAGTACTTCCAAAAACAAGGCAGCGCCAAGTCACTAAGAGGGGTAACTGCAGGGTAGATTTTGCTGTCCAAGGGACCAAGCCTGACCAAATAAAAGACATAGTAATCTTATCCAATGTAGTGTAAAACAAAGTCGGGATAAGGACGGGGTATTCCTAAAAATATAAAGAAACTTAGGGAGGAAGATTCTCTTGAGAAGATTCACACGGCCTACCGGGGTTAAAAGCAATGTCTTCCAGACTTGACATTTATGTATCAGTTCTGTAAAACCACCAGAGGGGGGGTCTTGTCTCTATACCCAGAAATTTGAATTTTGGCACCAAGGAGGTTGGGCCAGGAAGAGGGGAAGATGACTAGAACAGGGGGAATAACACTGACTTGTCCAAATTTTCTCACCCCTGTGAAACTACCATATAAGTCAGTGGTCTCCAGGGCCACAGAAAGAGACTCTGAAGCATCACCTAAATACAATAGGATGTCATTGGCATATGATGATGCACGATCCATCAGCGGTCACACTGGCAATCTACGGATCATATCCGAGGAGAGAAGTGCCAGTGGCTCAGTTGGCACCCCTGTCTAAACCCTCGTCGGAGAGGGAAAGGAAGGGATAAAGTCCCATTATTCCGTAGCCTGGCCATAGGGGCTGCATAGAGGAATTGGATCCATAAAACAAAGGACCAAAGCCAAACCTCCAGAGCACCTTCCACAAAAACTCCCACTCCACAAAGTCGAAGGCTTTCTCCACATCGAGGGAGGCACCATCCCAGTAGAGGCTCCGTTTACGGAGATAGGCAATGTTGGTGTACAGAGACCTGATGTTGATGTCTGTGCCTCTACCCAGCTTGAACCCAGACTGATAACCATAAACTAAAGGTAAGATGACAGAATTCCAATGATTAGCTTGGATTTTGATCAAGATTTTTGCATCCGCATTATGGCGTGAGATAGGTCTATACAAGGTGCATAGCTCCGACTGCTTTCCAGGCTTGGCACCACAACAATAATAGCCTCTGACATCGAGGATGGAAGGAACTCAAAATAATGCGCTATAATCTCAATATTGGTCTTATAATATTTGGTGTGGAGTCCATCGGGACCTGGGGTTTTACCAACCTAAAGAGAGGAAATTGCTACTTGAACTTCCTTCAAAGTAATAGGGGCCTCTAGGCTTGGTCTAGCCACCATAGCCAGTACTGTAAAGTCAATATTATTTAAAGTGTTACTAAGCCCAGCACCCTGCATCTCTGGTCTCCCACAGAACATGGAAATGCAATTATTTTAGTAAGTATAAACTGCTAAATACCTTTTCCCATCAGTAGTATATAGTAGTCTTGTGACTTCTATCAGTGTCTAGGTGAGCACTCGTTAAAGCTTGTAGGAGTTTTCTTTCCATTCTGCTCTGGCTGTCCCATGAGACTGCATAATCTCTCACCCCGTGTATGGACAGTGCTGATTGTCCTGTGCTGATCACATGCACCCTCCCAAAGGAAAAAAAAACTCCAGCAAAACACACTAAATTGAGCATGTGCAGATTGAATCCTAGAGCTCTGTACTACCAGCAGATAGATTGAGGACAGTAGAAGAAGGGGAGGATCAGAGAAGGCAAGTTTAAACAGCCTTTTTAAACAATGCAGAGGATTAACCCTTTAGGTTCCTCAGGGAGTATAACAAGCATGCTTTACTACACACAGACTGATTTTACTTATGTGGGTTTAGTAACACTTTAAATAGTCACCCAAAGTCTCAGGGACATAATTCATCTTAGAGGAATATAAGTGGGCATAATGTTGCAAACCGCTTGTTAATCTGGGTGGGGCCTAACAAAAGGGTGCCATCCTCAGCTCTGATATTAGCAATGTGATCACTCCCTTCCTGCTCCGTAGCCAACCAAGCAAGAAGTCTACTTCTTTTTTTTCCCCTGCTCAGATATGCTGGGTTTGGGAAATGAGATTTCCTAAAAGAAGTAACCCACAGCAGTGCAAGCTCTTGGTATGCCATCTGCATATCCTAATAGGTTACTGCATCTCTTGTGATTCTATTGCCTGAGCTCAAGCCTGTGCCCCTGAGAGCTGGAGTCAAGACTCCTTCCTGACCATAGCTATATTAATTTGGTCCCGGCCCCTGGCATATGCCCTAAATGTGTCCCATACCACATCTAGAGTCACATCATTGGCTCAACCCCCTAATCTGTGATCCAATACTGAGACAACCGCCACAAACCAGAGTCAGTGGCCAAAATCAATAACGGGGACATGATCTGATGTGCTGTGCAATAGAATAGAGACTTTGTGGATACAGGAGAGCAGAGGGTTAATTGCATACATTTTCAATCCAGGATAAAATAGCATACATAGCTTAGTGGCATGAGTGTTGTTTCTCCCGTGGTAAACTTCTTCCCATGGAGACAGCGCCGAGTCCGTGGTTGAGTCAGGATGCAATATATCCAATCTGGGGTTGGGAGGTTTGTTAAAGTTTCAGACTAGGAGAACATTGGTAGTAGGGTTGTGAAGGACCGAGAGATTGGCTGGGGGTGGAATATAGATCCCTCCAATAAGCAGTTCACTATTATCACACAATGCATGAATAACATATTTCCCCTCTGGGTCCAAATGGAGCTCCAGGAGTGTAAAGGGTAAGGCCTTATGAACCATAATGCTAGCCCCTTGAGAATATGGGGATAGGAGGTGTGGTAGTAGGAACTTATCCAGGATTTCTTATGGGAGAGCACACTACTACTATTAAGAAGTGTCTCCTGTAGTATACATAAGGGCTGCAAAGCTGCCTTTATTCCCGGAGCACTGGATCCGTGTCCCGTCTGAGTCACCATATTAGGTGCCTTGGTAGGCCGTGCTCCTGCTTTGCCAAACACAGGAATGGAATAAGGTGTGTACTGGGACATAGAGGACCGGCTCCCCTGGTGATAGCAGGTCCGTGCAATGAGGCCAACAAGCCAGGGTAGGAAGGGGGTGCCTGATCTGCAGGAAAACAGGATGAAAGCTAGGCAGAACAGCAGAGCTCCTTCACTATGCCTCTGCTCTGGACACCATCTTGGACAAGCCCCAAAAATGGTAGAATTAATATGCACTGTTGGCGATGTCTTAGGCCAGTCAGGCACAAACCGGTCGAGATTCTATCCATATATGGGACACCCTGCTTGTACACGGGTCGATCTCGATCATTTTTCTTGCAGTGGGCTTGTCTAGTTCCTCCTGTAAGCTATAGCTGGTGAAACTGATCATAGTGTTATTGTGTTCTGCCACCGGGGAGGCTCCCCGCTGGCAGGATGCAGTAGCATTGTGGGAGGGATCCATCTGTTGACACTGACTGTCTCGATGGGGGAGTTTTCTAGTTTTTTTTTCTTCCACCCAAGGTGGAGAGGTTGCATAATCTATGGCCTGTCTGAGTGTACTGCCGATTTTGTTTATTGAATGTTATCTTATTGGGCAGGCTTTCGAGTTGGAGGAGTCAGATTGCTTGCCCACCTTCCTAAACTACGCTATTATGCTGTAATATGGTCTACCCCATTCTTTCATGCCTATCCTTACCTTTCCTGTTTTCCGTTCCTACACTGACCATAGTTATGGTTCAACTCTGTTGTGAGTGTCAGGGAGTCAGGGATCAGGAGACATCTGCTGTGATATATTTTTTTTTTGTAGTTTACATTTGATATACCTATCATGCACAGGAGATTTTAAGTTTTTAGGCGTCTTAAGGCAAGTTACACCTACCGGTTTTATTGTTATTATGTACGAGTCAGTATCAAAATGTTTTGAGACTAGTTTTGTAACATGCCAACAGATGGCTGCACACACAGTCACTTGCCTTGAGTGCTTCCCCACCCCACTCTTGCTATTTAATTTTTGGGCTGAGATGGGTTGGGGACTTACCCTAGGACATTAGGCATATTTTTAGTTTGTCTATTGTGGTCTTTTGGTTAGTAGACTTTCTTACCTTTTCAATATTTATTTTTTCTTTTCTCTTTCTCTCCCACCGGACATGACACCCAAGGGGACTTAAGTGAAAACCATTACTCAAGATCTGTTCCTACAATGCTAATAGGCTTACAGTGGTTCTGAAGGCTGAAGGCTTTTTTACCTTCATTGTGCAGCTCCCCTCTCAGCCCTCCCCCAATACTTTATCTGAGCCTGATCTCGATCCTGCGATGTGTATGAGTGCAGAAGCTCTTCCTGGTCCTTCTCCCCTCATTGGCTGAGACACAGAAATGGGAGTCATTGGCTACAGCTGCTGTCAATCACAGCCAGTTAGGAGGGAGCAGGGGACGTGACTAAGCCACACTCTGTGTGTCCCATAGACACACAGAGGTGACTCGGGAGTGAGCATGCACGAATGCCCCAAAAGAAATCAGCTGTATTCTTGCATAAATATAAAGTTGATCTTGTTCTTTTCCAGGAGGCCCATGTTTGATCTGATCATATGCTTTGTTGTAACCATAGATACTATAGAAAATGGTTTCACAGTACTTTTCCTCCTTAGTCAAAGGTAGTCTCCATTGCCATCCATAACATCTCCCCATTCACCCTGTGGATCATGTTACTGACCCTTATGGTCATTATCTGTTTCTTAAAGTGTTACTAAACCCACAACAGTAAAATCAGTCTGTATATGCAGTAAAGCATGCATGTTATACTCACTGTGGAACTTAAAGGGTTAATCCTCTGCATTGTGTGAAAAGGATGTTTGCTCCTGTCTTCTCTGAACGTCCCCTTCTTCCGCATTCCCTATTTCATCTCCTGATAGAACACAGCCTCAGGGACACTCTGCACATGCTCAGTTTAGTGTGTACTGCTAGAGTTTTTTTTCCTTGGGAGAGTGCATGTGATCAGCACAGTGCCAATCAGCATTGTCCAGACAGGGTCAGGGATTGTATAATCTTATAGGGCAGTGAGAGTAGAATGAAAACTCTGCCTACAAGCATTAACCAGTGTTCTGCTGGACACTGATAGAAGTCACAAGACTGCTCTAACTGCTGAGGAGAAAAGGTATTTAGCAGTTTATTTTTACTAAATTAATTGCATTTCCATGTTCTGTGTACTGTGGGAGACCAGATATAGTGAATGCAGGGTTATGGATTTAGTAAAACTTTAAGTTTACTCTTTGGAGAAGAACCTTTACAGTGGCAAATTTGTACATACCGAACCAAAACCAGGTTTTAGCTGTTACTCAAGACCTCCGCCTTCTTGCAGATTTTGTTGCAGGCACAACTAAAGTAGCGGGAGACTTCAACCTGGTTTTAGAACTTCACCTTGACTCTTCTCAAAACATATGTGCCGTGCAGACAATTAAATATGCATAAATAACTCCATGACTATCGTTTAGTTGATCTTTAAAGGGTTTTGTATCCGAAAGATACAAATTATCCCTATTTCTCATTGGCTCATCACTCCTATACTCAATTGGACAATATTTTCTTCAAGCCCTCAGTGGATATCTGGTCCTTTGTATGGTCTGATCATTCCCCTTTATTTTTCACTAATGCCTCATCAATCTGAACCTCATATGCAACCAAGTGGTGATGAATACATCTCGTAATTTTTTATTTGATCATCGAAGTGATAAGACCAACACAGTAGGAATCTTTAAAAGCTGTCTTTTGGGGGGTCTTCATTCAACATGATGCCTGACTTAAAAGGGAGCATTCTCAGGCTATACAGGACACTCTCCATAAACTTCACTCTTTGGAAACTCACCATAAATCCATTCCTTCACCTGAACTGAGAGCCAATATTTCCTCCACTAGATCACCTCTTACAGTTATATGATGCCTATCACAGTTACTGTGAGCGGAATGTAGTAGACGACTTTTTGGTTCACTCCCTTCACCCATGTATTTCACAAACCTACATTCCCAGTATTAAGACAAATGGGAGTGACCTTATTTTTCACCTTCGTTGCTTATTGAGACCTTTCAGGAATTTTCTTTATCTTTGTATAAATTATCTCCTCCCTCTGCAGACTGATGCCTATGCTTTCCACCTTTGTGACTACATTGCGGACACGTCTCTCCCAACTGTAGATAATTTCGCAAGGGATTCTCTGGAATATCCATTCACCACGGAAGTGCTTTTGTCTATCGTGACCTCTGTTTCCTCTGGAAAAAAAGCCTGGGCCCAGATGGGTTCATGGGTCTATGTATAAAACTTTTAAGGAACACCTTGCGCCCATTTTACTAAAGGTCTTTAATTCAATTTCTGAGGATACCAATTTTTCAGCCCAAAATTTACAAGCTCAAATCTTATTCCACAACTGGGGGAGGACACATCATTAGGTTCCAGCTTTTGCTCTATTTTGCTTATTGACATGGACTTGAAATTACATGCTAAAATGATCGCCTCTCGACTGAAGCCTCTCTTATCTATGCTTATACACACAGACCAAGTGGGGTTTGTTCAGGAGAGGGAGGTGAGAGAACACACTCAAAACTTTGTTACTTCTGAACCATGCCCATGTAGCAAACATCCCATCTTGTCTTTTTTCTGCAGATGTGGAGAAGGCATTTGATCAGGTCAGCTGGGTGTTTTAGACAAATTCTCATACAAATAGGTGTGGGTCCTTTCTTATTGCAGAAACGTTTGGCTTTATATTTCAAACCAAATGCTAGGGTCTGCATTAATGGCTCCTTGACACCGAGCTTCTCCATAAGTAATAGCACGTGACAAGACTGCCCTTTGTCCCATCTCTTGTATGTTCTGGCGATGGAACATGTGGTAGTCGCTATCGGAAATAATCCATCTATTCCGGGTGTAACGTTGGGAGCACAGCAAGTGAAACTCACTTTTTTCACAGATTATCTTTTGTTCTGTTACCAATAAATCATGTTTCAATGCCATCTGTGTTTCAAGAGTTTCACCATTGCGGACTATATAGTAATTTCAAGGTTAACCTACCTAAATCAGAGATTCTTAATACTTCCCTTATCCCCATCTCACGTCCAACACTTTTGAAACAACTTTTCTCTTAAGATTTGTACCTCAGCTTTCAAATGTTTGGGAATGTATAGACCACTGATCTTACACAATTGTATGCATTAAATTACACTCCCCTTTTACCGCGGGTCCTCACTGACTTTAGGTCACACGATCATACTATTTTATTCTTGGTTTGGAAGAGTTAACATCTTAAAAATGGATATCGTTCCACGTTTAAGTTTTCCAGACAATCCCTATTGTAGTCCCACATTTATTCTTCAAGTCTCTAGAGGACATTTACCAGTTTTATCTGGGGGAGTCGGAAACAGCGACTCTGCAATACAATTTTCTCTCTTCCAAAATTTAAGTGTGGAGCTGCAGTCCCAAACCTTTCTTTGTATCATGCTGCAGCTTTGACCAGAGGAGTCAACTGGTTCCACAGAGGCTCTGCTAAGCAGTGGGTCTCCATAGAGCAGGCTATCTCCCCATGCGACCTCCGAGCACTTCCCTGGATCAAACCTGCCTTTATCCCTTTGAGGACTGTAAGGTTTTGGAATGCCAAAAGAATCAATTTTTTTGTTCGTACACTTCAGTTGCTGTAACTAAGCCATTTCATGAAATAATTGGCAAAAAGCTAGATCCATTTGTTTGTTGATAAGAACTAATATTTTGACTTAAACCAAAAAAAAAAAGAGTTTTAAGTTCTTAATCAGATGATATACGCAATTACAAACATGGGACAAATACGTCCCTTGGTCCTCAAAGGGTTCTCCCCCTTCTTACAGCACTTTTTCACTCTGTCTTTCAGAGAAGTACACAAAGTGTCCCAAAGTCTTACTGTCCTCTCTCTGTTCTTTTCTATTACCCGTTCCTTCTTGCTGCTTCACAAAAAGTAGTTTCCCTGAACCTCCTTGCAGCTTTATAGTCACAAAGGGGTGATCACCTCCTTCCCCTTCAGGAAGAATTACAAGCACTTTTCAAGTCCCACAATGGGCCCCTTTTCCATTTAGGGACACTTGTCCCATCACGACCTTAAAACATCTCTCCTACCTACTGCATTACTAGGCCTCTGCCTGGTCTCCTGTAGACCTACCACTATATCACTCAAGTTTGCATTTTTTGGAACTTTAATAGCAAGTTCAACGTGATCGGTTATATCCCCTATCTATTCATACATCAATGTAATCCTTGCATTGCTGAAAAAAATATGCAGTGATGCTATTTTTTGACCCTGTTTACACCCAGAACATTCATCTCCAAGGCTGGGAGACCTTTTACTACAGATCACCTGAACTAATTCTTTAATTAGTTGGTCTCTAAAGTTGGCCATAGATATATAGAAATTTCGATCTACATGTTCTACAGAAGCCGATTGAAATATTAAAAACTTTTATTGATCAGGGGCTGCAGCCGCTGATCAGTGTATTTTGAAAATGTTCCGACGGGTGGATTTCTCCAGTCACCTTGCTTGTGTGGATTGAGGAATCTGCTTGGTTTTTGTTTTTTTAACATTCAACCCAGTGGCTGAACAGAAAAAATACTAATCAATGGCCAGCTTTAGAATCAATTCCTTTCCTGTGTCCTGTACTGTATTCCAAGATATGAAATTTACAGGTATGTCAAAAATAGTATTTTTGACAACAATCTGTAAAAAGATGAGACTATAGGTGAAAAGCATCCCAATGCTTAATTTGCTAAATTAAAATTATTAATGAGCAATATTTCATCTTTACATTTACACTTTTAAAAACATATCGTTTTAAGTCCAGATCACATTAAGAATATAAGAAATTATTTTTGCAACTACATACTCATTTTAATATAATTTTTTTAATTGAACAGTAGCAATTAATTACATTTTTTTTTTTGTCTGTAACATCACATGACTTGCAAAGTTTCACTCTGTGCTGTGAGGAACTTCACTCCTTCCCTGTTTTCTCCCCCCCACCAGTTTTCCAGTGATGTCCTCGCTTCATGTACTCAGTAAATCCAGAATTGTCCTGCTGCAATTTTTTGCTTAAAGTGGAGTTCCACTTCAAAAAAAAAAAGTCAGCAGTTACAAAAACTGTAGCGGTTGACTTTTTATATTTCAATGGTTTTTATTTATTTGAATTTTAAAACCGTATTAAAACAGAGGCAACAAAACACGCCCACGCAGGGGCTATCAATTGCACCGATAAAAAAAGGCATAATAGAGAAAACAGTGCTCTAATTCCAACAAGGCAAAAGGTACGCCCACGCAGGGGCTAACAATGGCACATAAGTTACAATAACATTAACGTAACTCTAACTATCACAACTAAAGACAGCTGTCCACTGTCACACCAAAAACAAACAGAAAAAGAGAGAAGGAAAGAAAGGAAAAAAAAAAAACAGAGCAGGGGTACAAGAGCGCCAATAACGAACGCCAATGCCAAACGCCATTACCTCCCCATACTAGCTGGAGGGGAGCGTGCGAAAGGCATATTGTAGCCACGGCTCCCATATTTTCAAAAATTTACGCTGGGAGTCGTTGCAGATACTCGACATCTGTTCGTTGTGCATCATAGTGGTCATACGATCCCGCACCCCCTGAAAAAGGACAAACGGACTCTTCCAGGCCTGAGCAATTGTTATAGTGGCCGATAAAAACAAATAGGAAGCCCTAGCTGGTGACTTTTAAAATATAAACACTTACTTGTCCCTCGGTCCAGCGGTGTCCTCACCACGGCTGGTTTCACCGGCCGTCTTCTCTCCCTGGCGCATCTTCAGCTTCATAGCCAGGTGCCCACTGCGCATGCGTGAGAACCGCTGCGCTTTCTGAATGGCCCTGTAGTCTTTTGGGATCTGTCACGTGTCCCAGAAGACTACAGGGAGGGGGGGGACAACTTCCGTTTCCGATCACCTAGGCGATCGCAGCCGAAGTGGGAGCAGGTACCTGTCAAATTTGAGTACCTGCTCCCCAAAGGTGCCAATCCTTAATGGGCAGCGTGGGACAAAGGCTTAAAGCGGAACTTCCCCTTTTGGGTGGAGCTCCGTTTTAAGTGCAACAATCCTTGTTCCACTCTGCCATCTTTTTCTCTGACATCAAAGGGATCTCGGCTGCCCCTTTTGGGTTCCAACAACTGGCCTTAAATGACACATGAAGCTCCGACCTCTGATTTCTTCCATTCTCTTAAGATTTCTTAAGGGTTTATTCCTGAAAGCTGCAGGAGGGACACGACATTCTCGCCAATATGAGAATAGTGATGGGGGCAGGAATTAAAAAGATATATACATTTTTAAAATGTGTATTGACCTTATGGAAGGGAGAAAGATGCAGGGAGGAAAAGTAGTCCCCTGGAATGAAGGTCTGCTTAAAGCTAGTCTATGAAATGTTTATTTTTAAAAGAAATTTTTCTCTGTTTAGTTAGGGACACAAGATCCAGACGTGCCATCGGTTAAGTAGGAGTAATGAACATTATCAAAGAAGAGGCTGTAGGACAGCCATGGCTAAATTTAGCTTTGTAAGATGCACATCTTTTTCCAGCTCTGCTATTCAGGACTTGGGGAGGTTTTATTCAATCAACAAGTTGCAAGTAGATTCATACCAAACCAAGTTCACGGTTACAGTTCTGCAGGGTATGATCCCTGCCGGCTACCCCTGCAAGTACTTTTACACAATAGAGAAAAAGATTCCCTTAATGGACTTTTTAGGCACCTTAGCAAGACTCAATTAAGCAAGGTTTAAAAATTATACAAAATCTATTTAAGCAGAAGTTAAATAATCATTTAAAAACCACATAAAAATACTTTGTTTCATCCCTATGAGTCCATCCAATGTTCATTCTGTAGATATTTACTTAATTTTATCATTATTATACGTAATGTTGCATGACTCCAGAAGCCCAAAGTTCGACACGTTTCACAGCCAGGAACACTGCTTTTTCAGGAGGGAAACACTGGGATAGCTATAACATTTCACATAAAACTTAATAGCAATAACATTCAAAATTAATCCACAAAATTACTAAAAATAAATTCCCTACTTACAATAAATCTTACCACACTAATGGATAATGAGTGAGCACTGCCCAGAACCCCAAGTCACTGCCCTCATATCCCCAGGAGGGATAACTACCCCTATCCCCAACCAGGGCAGGGAAACTAAAGTTGGAGCACTGGAATACACAGGAAGGAGACCGAGACTACAGGAGGAACAATAACTCTAGAGGAAGAGTCTTAAAAAAAAGAAAAAAAAAAAAAAAAAATCCATCACTATAACATTACCCACTGTTATTCACACATACACTCACAAATGCACACACCCAGAAACAATCACCAATACTAACAGCCAATCGGGTATCTTAAACAACAACCAGTGGAAACTCTCCACTGGTTGTTGATTGCATATTAATCACATTCACATTGTAGAAAGCACTTGGGGAGGTTTATTGCATCATATGGTGCATAATTTATTTTTTTTCATCACTATTTAATGTTATTTTATATATGCAATTTATTTCTTTCACATCTATGATATATTGCACTCATTAGTTTTAGTAGCGCGACGTCATATTTTTCTTTAGATTCAATTTCAATGTGGAGACCCTTTGTAGCCTTAAACCCTTTGTGGCAATCAGCCTCTGGAGATGGATGTCGTCTATCTGGAAATGGATGATGTATCTCCCTCCTCTTTCTGAACTCCCTTATTTATCTTTTTCAAAAACTATTTATACTCACAGGATCCTCACAGAGGGTTGTAATATTTAAACACTCCTGATTGAAGGGTGATATTGCCAAATATGTACAAACAAAAGCTTAGCTTGACCACCAGATGGCACTATGAGAAATCCCTATTTTCGGTTTTCTGGAAGAAAATAGGTTTATTGGATTAAATCTTTATAGGATAAACCAATTTTATCCTTAGATTTATTTAACTATGTTACTTTATTTAGAGGGTATATAGATCTATCCCTACATGGGTTTTTGGCATTAGTGTTTTTTAATCTGTTGGTATATTCCCATCTAAACATGAAACCTTGGATAAAGGTATGAAATTCTTTATACAGTGATCCATGATTTATCTTATAAAATATCGAAATACGCATAGTTTCTTCCCCTGACTCTGACAAAAGACTTGCAAAAAGATTCCAGTATGTTGATTTTATTGGTTGATGATTTAGGATTTCTGAATAAGGAACAGCAGAGGTTTCTGTTATTAGAATGAGTATACAAGAATGTTGACTCTCCTTTACAGAGTGTGGCTTTTTCACAATAGGACACTGGATGTTTTTACAGCTGCTGTTGGCTTTTGACGTATTTTTTCTACAGCCAGTAAACCCCCCGGCATGTTATCCTATGTGTCCATGCACACGCAGACTGTTTTGGCAGGGGCTCTAATGCTGAAAAACACAGTAAATAATGGGAAATCATGGCAAACTAGCACTTTGGAAGTTTTTTGACAAAAAAAACCTCTAAAAAACGTTGCTAAGCGCCAATAAAAAAACGCTGAAAAACTCACGTTTTTAATGTGACTTTACACAGCTAATGTAACCAGTGTTATTGAAACGCTCAGTGTGCATGAAGCCTTATAAACATATAGGGTAACAAATGGTAGCTGTTTTAACTTAATCATAAAACTGGTTAGGTTGTTTATGCCCTGCAAACATAATGGAATGTTTTGTTACAGTAAAATCCCTTTCTCGGAGTTCATTGACTGACACAGCCTCTCCTAATTCATGACCAAACAGAGTTTTATAGCCCCGCCTACAGGAGTAGGACACTAGGCTGGAAAAAATAAAATCAACACCTCCTATAGGCAGTCTTCTCTGTGCATAAAACCTCCTCTCTGCTATAGGCCTCCAGTCAGTCACAAGCAGTGTCAAAGGTGAAACTCCCTAGAGGGGTGGATGCTGTGTCTGTCAGTGAACTCAGAGAAGGGGATTTTATGGTGAGTAACAAAAAAATCCAGTTTTTTCTTATGTTCATTGATGGACACAGTATCTCTTCTTAGTCCATGACCAAACAGGGATGTCCCCAAGCAGTGCCAAAACGAAAGGTGGGCAAACTAACTAATGGAGCAAAAAACGCAGGGCAACATGCCAACACTCCAAACCACCCCACATGGTTCCCAAGAGTCCTAAACAGTTGTCTGCAAAACTTTGTGGCCAAAACTAGCATTGAGGGATGCCAACACATCAACTTTATAGACAACCAGGTTGCTGCTTTACAAACCTAAGAGACAGACGCCTGATGTTAGAAAGCCCAGGAGGCACTAACAGCCCCGGTGGAATACGCCGTAACAGGGAAGGTAGGTTCCAGCCACACAATGGCATACGCCTGTACAATCATTTGTTGAATCCAATGGGAAATAGTGGCAGAAGAGGCCACCATGCCTTTCTTTGAACCTCCTGTGAGCACAAACAGAAAATCTTATTTCTGAAAAGTGGCTGTCACAGAAAGTTACATGCGAATCGCTCTACGTCTTAGGAGTCCATAGCCACCTCCTTAAGGTGCGAGGGCAGAGGAAACAAGGGACAAAGCACCACTTTGTCCTTGTGTAAGATCAGATAAGGTGGCTTACATGGCAAAGCCACCAATTCTGACACCTGCCTTACTGAAGTGGTAGCGACTATGAAGGCAACCTTTTGCAAGAGCCTCAGCAAAGGAATATCCCAAATGCTCTCAAA
The DNA here is from genome assembly GCF_062004578.1 of Staurois parvus. Classification (NCBI taxonomy): domain Eukaryota; kingdom Metazoa; phylum Chordata; class Amphibia; order Anura; family Ranidae; genus Staurois; species Staurois parvus. The sequence continues at coordinate 106,116 of NW_028318470.1, forward strand.
GGGAGACTTCTGAAGAGTTGCCAACACCAAATTCAAGTCCCACAGGGGCAATGGGGAGTGCACAGGGGGTACCACATGACTAATCCCTTGAATGAAAGTGCGGACCAAACAATGCGTGGCTGAGAGATGGTGAAAGGAAGCAATCAGAGCAGAAACGTGACCCTTGATTGTGCGCAAAGCAAGTTTCTAATCTACGCCACGTTGAAAGAAGGCCAACACTCAAGCCACCAAGAAACAGTGCCTCTATTCTGCACAACAGCCAAGAAATAAGTTAGAGGGGCAGCAAGGCATAGATGAGATTGTACTGATCCCACGGTGCCACCACCGCATTATGTCTGCCACAGGATCCAGCGATCTTGCCACGAACCTTGGATCCTTCCAGCATCTAACAGCTGGGATGATCCGCTTGCCGGTTTTCGACACCTGCAATGCGCACAGTGGACAGAGCTGGAACAAACTTTTCTGCCCATCACAGAATATTCTCGTGCCTCCCTGATGATTGATATATGCAGTGGCATTGTCTGACTGAATTCTGATCGGCAGATCCGTCTGATCTGTCCAGTGTGTCAACAACACATTTGTCCGTAGCTCCAGGACATTGAATGGCAGTCGAGCTTCCTCCAGAGTCCAGCAACCCTGAGCTGAGACCATTCCCAGGACTTCTTCCCAACCTGACAGGCTGGAATCCATCGTGACCACAGTCTAGTGAATGAGAAGGAAAGACTTTTTCCATTCCGTAGAGCCGGAGCCCTCAGCCACCTAAGAGAGGCCCTCTTCGAGCGCTCCAGGTTAATCTAAATGTCCGAGAAAGCAGAAGACCTGTTCTATTTGAATCAGATTTCCTTCTGCAGTGTGCTCGTATGGAATTGGGCATACAGAACTGCTTCAAAGGTAGCCACCATCAGGATTAAAACCTGCATGTAAAAATGCAGGGAGTGCTGCTTGAAAGCCAAGAGCTGCCAGACTGCTGATCAGAGCTTCAAGAGTTTGTCCAACAGGAGGAAAACCTTGGCCTACTCAAGGATCAGCCCCTGATACTCCAAATGCTTGGATGGGGGTTAACACAGACTTCCTGAAGTTCAGGATTCACCCAAAGTCTTATAAGGAACGCATAGTGATCTCCACACTGTCCAGCAGGGATGAGCAAGTATCGGCCTGCAGAAGCAAGTAGTCTAGGTAATCGATCATCGTAATCTCTCATCTCAGCAAGGCCAGGATCAGGGCCAAGACCTGGGTAACACTGTTTTGGACTAGGTCACCTACAGACCATTTACCGTGATCTACCAGTGAGCCAAATTAATATAGAATTACGTGCACGTGGAAGCAAGACACATGACACTGTTGCAGTTTGCCTACTTCCTAAAATTCTGTTTTATTGAGGAACTAACAGTGTCATTTATAGGGCTTATGATGCAGGCAAAGCATATACATTGATTGGGTGAAAAGTCCACTGGGTTTCTGCGTGTTCTTCCATCCGTGTTGATATCTTCCAATCATTGTCCCCAAAAAGACTCATTCCCTTTTATGGGGGTTGTTTACATTAAAAGATACTTTTCTCCTAATGAGTCACCTAGGGTGAGACTCCGGATGAAGGCGCCATCTTAATTATCATCATTGTTCTGTCAACCTATATCTGATTGTCTACTTAAGAGAGTAAGGAATTTAAAGAGCAAGAAGCAGAAAGTAGCAAGACTATAAAATTGTCATTTTACTGATCATCTAATAGAACGTGGACTGTCTATCACAATCCACTACAATCCCCCCTTAAAATGGCTATTTTATTCCAGACTGTCCCTATGTCTTCTGATGTCCTAACTGCCTGGTGGCCCTCCCCTTGGAACTCTTTTAAGACGCATATAGAGCCCCCGAGTGGCTAATCCATCCCTAGAGTCTCGATGCGTCCTGAGAAGGCCACAGTCAGGCACTGTCTTTCCCTGCTTATAGTTGTCTGTTAAGGGGGGGGAAATTGTAGCATTCCCTTTTTAAGTCTGAAATATGATGATCAGGGGCCACGGTCTGTAAGGAATGTAGGGGAGATCTCGTTCACAGCTTTTCTTATTAGCCTCTTAATGCAAGGGATCACACAGCAGGCAACTACTGCCATTAGAATGATAATACCCAGGATAACCACCCCTGCTTGGGCGAGGGCTTTCTGCCAGCCACTCAGCCATCCAAACCACTGATCCCAGGGATGTGTAATACCTGAGTTTTCCTTAAGTTCATTTGATAGGTCCTCCAACCTCTTAATGGCCAGTGTCACCTTCCGATTTGGGCCTGTGTTATCTGGGATATACGTACAGCAGGTCATGGTCTTTGGTATCATTTTACAGACCCCCCCTTTTTCAACTAATAACATATCGAGTGTCATACGATTTTGAAAAACCATGTTAGAAGTAGCCTCCAACTGCTCTGCTATCCCCTTTAGGGCATCTCGTGTATAATTTACAAACCGTTGTTGATTATAGTAAATGTAGTTTATCCAATCTACATTCTTGTTCTCAGTGATGAAGAGGAATAGGGATTCAAATCCTGCGGCCACCTGGTCTCTGGCCTTGAATTCATCGGGTACCCCCCTTGGGACTCCTATTGCGTCTATATAGACATGGGGGTCAAAACTCCCTTGTGGGGCACTTCGTTTGTGCTTGGTTGCACGAGGGGGGTTAGGTGGCCCCTTAAGTAATGGATCTGAGAGGATATGCAGTGGCATTATGGCATTGGCAAGGGTACATTCCCCTCTCCATTTCCCTGTCAGTCGGGTCCTAATCTTCTGATCACCACAGATCCAGAATATATCCCCAATGATATTACCTGGTTCTGGGTTAGATCCGACCGGGCTGTTCTATAAGCAGCACAGAATCCCTTTGTGAAATTCCCCAGGAACCTTCCTCCTCCCTCGTAGTTGGCATAGCAGGTATAATTACCGGGATATATAGTTAAACCATTTGGGGCCTTTTCGTCTCCTTGGATTAGGGGGTAACGCTTCTTCCAGTCCTCACATAAAGACTGGTTCGTAGAGATGTTAGTATACAGGCTTAAGACACACTCCTCTATGGAATCTGGTAGGGTTAGTGGCACCGTCCCCAGATGTGATCTGGCATGTCCACACACATAGCAGTTGGACTTATTATGCGAGTTTGCATTGTATCTCATCCATTCTAACCACAGATTAGTGTCTGAGAGGCCGGTTTCTACTGCTATGGTATCTTCGTATGTATCTGTTAAGGATCCGGGTATGACCAGAGGTGTGTGGACTGACACAGGGAAACATAGGCTTCAGATATGGTATAATAATAATATTTATTATTAGCTGCACAAATAAACAAACACAGTGCAAACAAAACTAACCTTAAGCTAATAGGTAACACAGTGCTAACAAACCAATAGGTACACAGTGCAAACAAACAAACCAATAGGTACACAGTGCAAACAAACAAACCAATAGGTACACAGTGCAGTCAGGGCTGGAGAGGTGGTGTGGTCAGCCAGGCCAAGCCCACAGCATGGATTTCCTCAGGGCGTGGGGTCTAAGTCCCATCCTGCTATTCACCAGGGCCCCTGATGGTGGGGATGGACTTGGTGCAGACTGGAACCAGGTCGCGACCCCTGAGTGCGTGGGGCTGTGGTAGAGAGTGCTGCCAGGTCCAAGCGGGATGGATGGATGACAGGAGCGAGCGTGGTCAGACTAGCCAGGTCAGTAACGGCGGGGACAGGCACGGTACAAGCAGCAGACAAGAGTAGTCAGGTCACACGCCGGGTTCAGTAACTCACGGGCAGCACGGTACAGAGGATCAGGCAGAAGGATGGTCAGGGACGAGCCGGGGGTCAGAGCAGGAGAATGTCAGCATGGATCAGAACAGGCAGGGTCGACAACAAGGAACGCACTACAGGAACACAGGTATCAGGAACAAGATACAGGGGCTCATGGGCAACATACACCAAGGCCCAGATCACAGGCCTGGTCATTCCTTATATGCACCTCCTGCAATCAGCCTCAGGTGTTTTGGCTGATTGCAGAAATGAGCCTCTGGTTGCTGAGAGCACCCGCTGGCCAGCCCTGGTACTGCAACCCACAAAGCAGGTGAGTCCCACCACTATTGGTGAGTCCATTCCTGACAGTAGGGTTTGCTATGGCCACCATCTCTGCCAACGTTTTGATCTTTGGCATCAGTGGGTTGTGGGTGAGAGCGGTATTTCTAGAAGATTCCCATCGTTTTGACCCATACATGTCCTTTATCCAGAATTTTCCCATCATTCCCCCATGTGCCCCTGCCAACTAGTGTCCCAAACAGTAAAACCCCTCATCTACTGGGCTGGGGTTCTCTATGGTGATGGTGAGTGGCATAGTTCTCCCTGTTGGTTTTTCATATGAACATGTGCCTGTTTTAAGTATAGTCAATCTATCAATTAGGCTCTTCCCATTCTTATCTTTGCGGTTTAAAGCACTTAGTGGTTTATACCCCCAGTCAGGCCCCGTATTCCATCCTACTGAGCCCCAGTATCCGCACTCATCTCCCCAATAGTCATCCGTCACACACATGTATATACAGTGGGGCAAAAAAGTATTTAGTCAGCTACCAATTGTGCAAGTTCTCCCACTTAAAAAGATGAGAGAGGCCTGTAATTGGCATCATAGGTAGACCGCAACTATGAGAGTCAAAATGAGAAACAAAATCCAGACAATCACATTGGCTGATTTGGAAAGAATTTATTTGCAAATAATGGTGGAAAATAAGTATTTGGTCACCTACAAACAAGCAAGATTTCTGGCTCTCACAGACCTGTACCTTCTTCTTTAAGAGGCTCCTCTGTCCTGCACTCATTACCTGTATCAATGGCACCTGTTTGAACTTGTTATCAGTATAAAAGACACCTGTCCACAACCTCAAACAGTCACACTCCAAACTCCACTATGGTGAAGACCAAAGAGCTGTCGAAGGACACCAGAAACAAATTGTAGACCTGCACCAGGCTGGGAAGACTGAATCTGCAATAGGCAAGCAGCTTGGTGTGAACAAATCAACTGTGGGAGCAATAATAAGAAAATGGAAGACATACAAGACCACTGATAATCTTTCTCGATCTGGGGCTCCACACAAGATCTCACCCCATGGGGTCAAAATGATCACAAGAACGGTGAGCAAAAATCCCAGGACCACACAGGGGGACCTAGTGAATGACCTGCAGAGAGCTGGGACCAACGTAACAAAGGCTACCATCAATAACACACTACGCCGCCAGGGACTCAGATCCTGCAGTGCCAGACGTGTCCCCCTGCTTAAGCCAGTACATGTCCGGGCCCGTCTGAAGTTTGCTAGAGAGCATTTGGATGATCCAGAAGAGGATTGGGAGAATGTCATATGGTCAGATGAAACCAAAATAGAACTGTTTGGTAGAAACTCAACTCATCGCGTTTGGAGGAGAGAGAATGCTGAGTTGCATCCAAAAAACACCATACCTACTGTGAAGCATGGGGGTGGCAACATCATGCTTTGGGGCTGTTTCTCCGCAAAGGGACCAGGACGACTGATCCATGTACAGGACAGAATGAATGGGGCCATGTATCGTGAGATTTTGAGTGCAAACCTCCTTCCATCAGCAAGGGCATTGAAGATGAAACATGGCTGGGTCTTCCAACATGACAATGATCCCAAACATACCGCCCGGGCAACGAAGAGTGGCTTCGTAAGAAGCATTTCAAGGTCCTTGAGTGGCCAAGCCAGTCTCCAGATCTCAACCCCATGGAAAACCTTTAGAGGGAGTTGAAAGTCCGTGTTGCCCAGCGACAGCCCCAAAACATCACTGCTCTAGAGGAGATCTGCATGGAGGAATGGGCCAACATACCAGCAACAGTGTGTGCCAACCTTGTGAAGACTTACAGGAAACGTTTGACCTCTGTCATTGCCAACAAAGGATATATAACAAAGTATTGAGATGAACTTTTGATATTGACCAAATACTTATTTTCCACCATAATTTGCAAATTCTTTCCAAATCAGCCAATGTGATTGTCTGGATTTTGTTTCTCATTTTGTCTCTCATAGTTGAGGTCTACCTATGATGCCAATTACAGGCCTCTCTCATCTTTGTAAGTGGGAGAACTTGCACAATTGGTGGCTGACTAAATACTTTTTTGCCTCACTGTACTACTGGAGTGATCCTGATACATAGTACATTGCCAAGGTTGTTTCGGACAAGGCACTATGTAGCAGAAGTCAAAGGTGAAAGTGGCCACACGGGTGTTGGAAGAATTGTGCTAAAATGTTATCAGGCCACTCTGTTCGGGTGTCCCACCTTCCATTGTGATTGCCACTCTTTGTCCCCTACCCATTCCCCAAAGCACATACAAAAGGATATATGCGTATACTCTCATGTTTCTAGTTGTCTTCTGGAGGTGCAGCTTTCTTGCAGTGAGAGGCGTGGATCCATGTACTCTTTCCTTCTAGCTTCACTGAGGTGGCTGTCACCAGGAGCACCTGGAAAGGACCGTCATATCTGGGTTCCAATTTATGTTTTCGGAGAAACTTCTTGACCAAGACCCAGTCTCCAGGTTGTAAAGTGTGTGTTCCTATGTCCGCCTCAGGATCTGGAATGGAGGAGAAAACTTGCGCATGGATATTAGTCAACACACGTGCCAAAGATATCATATACAGTTCACATATAGTTGCAAGAAAAAGTATGTGAACCCCTTGGGATTACGTGGAGTTTTGCATGAATTGGGCATAAAATGTGCTCTAAATGTCATCTAAGTCAGCGTTTTTCAACCACTGTGCCGCGGCACACTAGTGTGCCGTGAGATATTGTCTGGTGTGCCGTGGGAAAAATTCCAATTTCATCTGTAACATGTGGCTTCGGCTCACAAATAGACCAATCATTAGAATCTAATGATTCAGTGGTCGGCAAGCCGCGGCTCGCGAGCCACATGCGGCTCTTTACCCAGTCTAATGCGGCTCTTCTGTGTGCCGGGCGCCTGCTCCCCTCCCTCCTCTCGGTCGGCCGCTCCCCTGCCTCCTCTCGGTTGGCAGCCCCAAAAGTCCGCGCGGACCTTTTAATCCGGCTTGCGGATGTGGCTGTCAGGATGTGTGTAGGCGGGGCAGCGTGCCGAACGTGAGGGGAGGGGAGCTAGGCTCCTCTCACAGTCCGCCCTGAAGACCCGAACGGCGCGGGAAGACAGCGAGAGGAACGCAAAAGGTAAGTGAATTGACACGGGGGACTTGGCTTACTAGAAGGGGGGGGGGGGAATAGTACTGTGGGGGATGAAATACTATATGAGGGATGAATTACTTTATGAGGGATGAAATACTATATGGGGGGATGAAATACTATATGGGGGATGAATTACTATATCAGGGATGAATTACTATATGAGGGATGAAATACTATATGGGGGGATGAAATACTATATGGGGGGATGAAATACTATATGGGGGGATGAATTACTATATGAGGGATGAAATACTATATGGGGGGATGAAATACTATATGAGGGATGAAATACTATATGGGGGATGAATTACTATATGAGGGATGAATTACTGTATGAGGGATGAAATACTATATGGGGGGATGAAATACTATATGAGGGATGAAATACTATATGAGGGGATGAAATACTATATGGGGGGATGAAATACTATATGGGGGATGAAATACTATATGAGGGATGAAATACTATATGAGGGATGAAATACTATATGAGGGATGAATTACTATATGAGGGATGAAATACTATATGGGGGGATGAAATACTATATGGGGGGATGAAATACTATATGGGGGGATGAAATACTATATGAGGGATGAATTACTATATGAGGGATGAAATACTATATGGGGGGATGAAATACTATATGGGGGGATGAAATACTATATGAGGGATGAATTACTATATGGGGGGATGAAATACTATATGAGGGATGAATTACTATATGAGGGATGAAATACTATATGAGGGATGAAATACTATATGGGGGGATGAAATACTATATGAGGGATGAAATACTATATGGGGGGATGAAATACTATATGAGGGATGAAATACTATATGAGGGATGAATTACTATATGGGGGATGAAATACTATATGGGGGATGAAATACTATATGGGGGATGAAATACTATATGGGGGATGAAATACTATACGGGGGATGAAATACTATACGGGGGATGAAATACTATACGAGGGATGAAATACTATACGGGGGATGAATTGCTATGGGGGATGAATTACTATATGGGGGATGAATTACTATGGGGGATGAATTACTATATGGAGGATGAATTACTATATGGGGGATGAATTACTATATGGGGGATGAATTACTATGGGGGATGAATTACTATGGGGGATGAATTACACTATGGGGGATGAATTACACTATGGGGGATGAATTACTATATGGGGGATGAATTACTATGGGGGATGAATTACTATATGGGGGATGAATTACTATATGGGGGATTAATTACTATGGGGGATGAATTACTATATGGGGGATTAATTACTATGGGGGATGAATTACTATGGGGGATGAATTACTATATGGGGGATTAATTACTATGGGGGATGAATTACTATGGGGGATGAATTACTATATGGAGGATGAATTACTATGGGGGATGAATTACTATATGGGGGATTAATTACTATGGGGGATGAATTACTATATGGGGGATTAATTACTATGCTTACTATGGGGGAATATTACTATACTTACTATGGATGACACATACACATCATTCATCTACTCTTGGTCCGGCCCCCGGGTCCAATTATAAAATACTTTATTATTTCATAATAAAGTAATTATAAAATAATTTCTTTGTGTTTGATTCCTATTCAAGAGAATTACTTTATATATAGTCAATATAGGCACAGAGGTAAATTTTTTTAACATTTTCTAATGGTGGTGTGCCTCGTGATTTTTTTCATGAAAAAAGTGTGCCTTTGCACAAAAAAGGTTGAAAAACACTGATCTAAGTCACAACAATAGAAGAACACAGTCTGCTGAACATAATACTACACAAACATTAGATGTTGTCATGGTTTAATTGCACATAACATGTAAACATTCACAGTGCAGGGAGGAAAAAGTATGTGAGGCCCTAGCTTAATGACTTCTCCCAGAGCTAATTGGAGCCAGGAGTGAGCCAACCTTGACTCCAATCAGTGTGATGTGTTGCTGACAGCTGTCCTGCCCTTAAAAAACACACACCTGTTTTGGGTTTACTGGTTTCAAGAAGCACTGTCTGATGTGAACCATGCCTCGCAGAAAAGAGCTCTCAGAAGACCTACGATCAAGAATTGTTGACTTGCATGAAGCTGGAAAGGGTTACAAAAGTATCTCCAAAAGCCTTGATGTTCGTGTGTCCACGGTAAGACAGACTGTCTACAAATGGAGAAAGTTTAGCACTGTTGCTACTCTCCCTAGGCGTGGTCATCCTGTAAAAATGATTGCAAGAGCACAGCGCAGAATGCTGCATGAGGTAAAGAAGAATCCCAGAGTGTCAGCTAAAGACCTACAGAAATCTCTGGCACATGCTAACATTTTTGTTGACACATCTACAATAAGGAAAACATTAAACAAGAATGGAGTACATGGGAGGACACCACGGAGGAAGCCATTGCTGTCCAAAAAGAATATTGCAGCACGTTTGAAGTTTGCAAAAGAGCACCTGGATGTTCCACAGCACTACTGGCAAAATATACTGTGGACAGATGAAACCAAGATTGAGTTGTTTGGGAAGAACACACAACACTGTGTGGAGAAAAAAAGGCACAGCACACCAACATCAAAACCTCATCCCCACTGTAAAACATGGCGGAGGGAGCATCATAGTTTGGGGCTGCTTTGCTGCCTCAGGGCCTGGGCGGATTGTTGTCATTGATGGGAAAATGAATTCCAGAGTTTATCAAGACATTTTGCAGGAAAACGTACGACCATCTGTCTGCCAACTGAAGCCCCGCAGAGGATGGGTGATGCAACAGGACAATGACCCAAAGCATACAATTAATTCAACAAAACAATGGCTGCAACAGCACAGAATACGCCTTCTGGAGTGGCCCAGTCAGAGTCCTGACCTCAACCCAATTGAAATGCTGTGGCATGACATTAAGAGAGCAATTCACACCAGACATCCCAAGAATATTGCTACACTGAAACAGTTTTTTGAAGAGGAGTGGTCCAAAATTACTCCAGATCGTTGTGAACGTCTGATCTGCAACTACAGGAAACGTTTGGTTGAGGTTATTGCTGCCAAAGGAGGGTCAACCAGTTAAGTCCAAAGGTTCACATACTTTTTCCTCCCTGCACTGTGAATGTTTACATGTTATGTGCAATTAAACCATGGCAACATCTAATGTTTGTGTAGTAGTATGTTCAGCAGACTGTGTTCTTCTATTGTTGTGACTTTAGATGACTTTCAGAACACATTTTATGCCCAATTCATGCAAAACTCCACGTAATCCCAAGGGGTTCACATACTTTTTCTTGCAACTGTACTTTGTCAATGAATCAGACTGCAATTGTATTTGTTGAGGATAGTAGGTACCCAGTCTAGGGGCGGACCCAAACAAAATCTCATAGGGAGACAACCCATGACTTCCCCTTGGTGTGTATCTAACACTGAAAAGAGCAATAGACAAACTGTCCAGCCATCCCATGCCTACCTCTTGGGCCATTTTTAACATTCTGGACTTCAGGACCCCATTCAGGCGCTCTACCTTCCCACTACTCTGGGGATGATAGGGTGTGTGAAACGGAAGTGTGACCCCCCCCCCCCAGAGCCCCCCAGATCTCTTTTGTGACATTGGCAGTAAAAGTCGGTCCCTGATCGCTTTCAACCACCTCGGGCACCCCATATCTGCAGACTATCTCCGTGAGCAGCTTCTTGGCAGTGGTTCTTGCCGTCTGGTTGGTTACTGCGAACGCCTCTGGCCATCCTGAGAACATATCCACCACCACTAGGGCATATTCAAATCGTCCACTTTTTGGCAACAGGATATGGTCTATCTGGATCCTCTGAAATGGATATAGTGCCTTGGCCAGATGTTTGCTTGGAGGTTTCTCATGTCTTCCAGGGTTGCACTTGGCACACACAACACAAGACTTACAGAATCTGTCTGTGTAAGCCGTAATTCCGGCTGCCACATAGTATTTATTGATCAAAGAGTTCATTAGCATCTTGGACAGGTGTGATGCTCCATGTGCCCACTGCACTGTAGCCGGATATAAGGATCTGGGAAGCAAAACCTTCTTCCCCACCACCTACAACCTTTTGTCCTCAACTGCTCCTTTCTGTATCCATTCCTTCCTTTCTTCTTCTAAAGCGTTATCCTGGGCTTCCTGGAGTTGGTTGTCCTTGGGCTGATGAATTAACACAGGCACCACCTCACTGCACATCTCTTCATCCTCTTCCTGCTCCCTGACCGCAGCTTGCTTAGCAGCCATGTCTGCCAGATGATTTCCTTTTGCTTCCATAGTGGTCAATTTACCGTGGGCCTTCACCTTCAGTATGGCCACTTGAGCTGGTAGTAACAGTGCTTCCATAAGGCGGTTGATCGCCTTTTCATGCTTTACAGGAGTCCCAGCTGCCGTGACGAAGCACCTCATTTTCCAGATTAGGTCAAAGTCAAGTGCAACCCCCAGTGCATATCTGGAGTCCGTGTAAATGTTAGCTGTCTTTCCTTTTGTTAATTCACAGGCTTTGGTGAGAGCCCTTAGTTCAGCCTCTTGTGCAGTCATAAAAGGTGGAAGAGGTCTAGTTGCAGTACCATTGTGTCTGTAGTCACAGCATATCCATTGTGGTAGGTGCCAGCATTATCTGCAAAGCGGGATCCATCCACAAAGAGTAGGATTTGATAGGGGAGTATCATGGACTGTTGGTAGGTGTGTAGTTTCTGCCTGCATAAGTTCCAAACAGTCATGTGCCACATCCTCTGGTGCCATGTCTTCGGTGTCTTCTTCTGTTTCTTTTACCCCCCCGGAAGAGGAAGAGTTGCAGGGTTTATTTGGGTGCATCTGACCAGGGTGACATGATCAGGTAAAAGGAGGGAGCCTTGCAGTCGCAGATGCCTGGCGGCAGATAAATGTTTTGGTTGGGTTTGGTTCAGTATTGCGGTAATGTCATGGGGGGCCAGAAGTGTGAGTGGATGTCCTAAGACCAAGTCTGCCGTTTTATCCAGGAGAAGATGAGCAGCAAAGACAGCCCTCAGACAGGAAGGACCACCCCGTGCAACCGGGTCTAGCCTGCAGGAGTAATAACCCAGAGGCCGGAGGCGACCCCCATGGCGTTGTGCCAGAACTCCTGTTGCATGTCCCTCAGCGACAAAGAGTTTGAAGGGCTCATCATAATCTGGTAGACCTAGTGCAGGTGCAGTGGAAATGGCCTTTTTCAGGCGATGGAAGTCAAGTACAGCTTCTTCTGTCAGGAAGAAGGGTTCAGATTTCAGGGCATCATTAAGGGATTGCATCAAGATGGAGGCTTTTGGGATCCAGGAACGACAATAGGAAACAACCCTAGGAAAGCATGCAGGGCTTTTGGTCCCTGAGGTATTGGGACATTCTGGATAGCCCGTACTCTATCCGGTGTGAGCGACGAGTGGCTTGGGAAATGCAATGTCCCAAGAAGATGACAGAAGTTTGGCACCACTGTAACTTGTCCTTGGAAACCTTGCAGCCCTGTTCAGCCAGGTGGTGAAGGCTCAGAGAGGCGATTTTTCCTTCAGAGTGGTTGGTGGCACATAGGAGCAAGTCGTCCACGTATTGGAGCACTATGACTTCCGGGTGTGACTGTTGCCAGGTGCTGAGGATGGTTGCCATGGCCTTTGTAAATTGGCTTGGCAAATTCTGGGCCCCTTGGGGCATAACTCTCCAGGTATACTGTCGGCCGGCATGGGTAAAGGCGAAGAGGTACATGCAGGAGGGGTCCAGTGGGGCACTGAAGAAGGCATTTGCCAAGTCAATAACTGTGAACACTTGGGCTGTGGGAGGTACCCCTGCAAGCAGGGTGTGGGGGTTTGGCACAATGGGGGTTTCCAAAATAGTTGCCTCATTGACTGCTCTCAGATCTTGAACCATGCGATATTTGGTGGGCTCACCCTTTGGAGTTCTTTTCTTCACTGGAAAAAGGGGTGTATTGCATGGGGACACACAAGGAATTAATGCCCCGTTTTCCAGAAGTATATTGACTTGTTTGGAGATGGCGTCCATCTGGGCCTGCTTCAGAGGGTATTGAGGCTTCCTTGGCAATGGTGCTCCAGGCTTAAGCTGGACTAACACTGGAGTAACTTTCAGATGGCAAATATCCTCAGGGCCGGTGGGCCAAAGAGTGAGTGGCAGTTCCTGTAAGGCCTGTTCTACATGGTCTGGCAAGGGGCGGCCTGAAACTTCCGGTAGAGACATCATCAGTGGTAATGAACACAGAGCCGAGGTGTCCTCCTCTCCCAAGGGGGTGGAGAGCTGAATGGTGCCATCTAGTTGGTAGGATATAGTTGCTTGCAACCTGGATAAGACATCAGCTCCCAGTAGATTCAACGGGCAAGTGTTTGACACCACAAAACGAGACAGAAGATTGGGTAAGGTGCCGATATGTAGAGGTTTTGTAAGCCAACTGCGTTGTGGGCAGCCGTCTACTCCAATGCAGGAGACATCAATGTTTGAGAGGTATGTTTCATTGGGTAGATCTTCTCTCTGTAAAACGCTTCTGGCTGCACCTGTGTCCACTAAGAATTGTGTAGGATGTCCCTCAATGGGAACAGTGACCTTTGCTAGGGGCCCACTAGCACAATATCCATGAGAAGAAACTGTCATAAGGGGAATGGACACAGGCTTGCCCCTCTCCTATTGGAGAAGGTTCAGATGTTCTTGGGTAGGACCTGTCCGTGGGTGTCCTGGAGGCGGTGGAGGTGGTGGCATTGCAGACTCTTCCCACCCTGAGTTGTAGTCATTGAGTCGCCGTGAACGTCTGGGAGCTCTACATTCCCTTCTGAAATGTCCTGGTTTTCCACAGTTGAAGCAAACAAGTGGGTTTCTTCTGGGGACCTGCTCTCCAGCTGACAAAATGAGTGGTGTCGGCTTCCGGGTCGTCTGGGCCGCTTCCAGACCTTTTGCCACCAGCAGTAGTATATGCAGGCTAAGGGTGCGATATTCCGGGTGGGCGACTATAAAACCCTTGCGGACAGACTCCTTTAGTCCTGATACAAATGCAGAGGCCAACATTTGGGTATGTACCTTGTTATGGACACTGAATCCCAGGTCTGTAAAAACCTGTGTTAGTCTGGTATGGAATTTTTCCACCGACTCAGTCTTGTCTTGGGTAAAGTCCTGCAACGTGGTGGCCTGGTCCGCCAGTCTCTCTCTGGCCCACTGCTGCAACTGGTCGCAGAAGGAAATTCCCGAGGCATAAGTGGTGTCCTCATTTGGCTTTACTCTGGTGAGGTCCTTTTCCATTATAGGCCAATATGCATCCCCAGCCTTGATCTCACACAGACTGACTAAATCCCTCCAGGCTGTGGAATAGGTCTTATGGATCTGGGCTATGCGCCAGTAAAAAGGCATCGGGTGTTTCTCCGGGTCCGGGAGAGTTGTGACCAGTGCGGAGGCTTGGGATGGAGTGAAGGCCACATACAGTGGGGATCGAAAGTTTGGGCACCCCAGCTAAAAATTTGTATTAATGTGCATAAAGAAGCCAAGGAAAGATGAAAAAATCTCCAAAAGGCATCAAATTACAGATTAGACATTCTTTTAATATGTCAACAAAAGTTAGATTTTATTTCCATCATTTACACTTTCAAAATAACAGAAAACAAAAAAATGGCGTCTGCAAAAGTTTGGGCACCCTGCAGAATTTATAGCATGCACTGCCCCCTTTGCAAAGCTGAGACCTGCCAGTGTAATGGATTGTTCTCAATCATCGTCTGGGAAGACCAGGTTATGTCAATCTCAAAGGTTTTAAATGCCCAGACTCATCTGACCTTGCCCCAACAATCAGCACCATGGGTTCTTCTAAGCAGTTGTCTAGAAAACTGAAACTGAAATGCACATTAATACAAATTTTTAGCTGGGGTGCCCAAACTTTCGATCCCCACTGTACATGATAGGAGCATCAGGTAGGTTGGGCGCCGGGCGGGGATGGTCTTCTTTAAGATCCTTGGGCATGATAGACAGGATTGTGGTGGTGAGTGGAAGAAAAGGGATGGGGTGCTGAGTCTGCTCCCATTCCAGACTCATACATAGATAATTTTTGGCGTTGGGGTTCTGTGGTTCGGGGAAGTTAAATGAGTGGTTTGCTTTCTGGACTATGGCCTTCTGAGAACAGATCATCCCGTTGGGAACAAATGGAAACAGCATCATCCTCTCGGGTGCCCTGACGGACTGCCGCGGCCACTGTCTTTTCTTGAGCCCATCCTCTTCTGTCTGGCAGACAGGTCGGGGTCACCACATCTGTAAAATTCCTGCCGGCCATTTTGTGGGTGTCTTCAGTTCAAATTGGTCTGAAACCTCTGTTCGTTTTGGTGGTGGTACTACAGGCATTAGGGGTGTGTATGATGTATCGGTGTGCTAGGCCCAGAGACAACATGGCTTCCAGTGGCCTCACTTGGCGCCGCCATCTTTGATGAGGGCGGAAGGGGCGGGGCCGGAGGCGGAAATGGAGTTGACTGAGTTGGAAGCATCGGATGTTGCATAGTCAGCTTCCGGTCACATCCCTTGCAAATCTCCTCCCACCCCGGATTCTTAACTGAACACCCCTTACATATCCGTTTTTGACTACACGGTATGCAAAAATCTGAACTCTCGGGTGGGGCCTTCCTGTATTTCCACATGCCTCGCACCTCCAGGACCGGCCATCATCATGGGGGGTGGCGCCTTGCCAAGCGTGTCTCCTTTCCTGTAATATACATATACAACTCCCCCGTCCTGATTCAGCTTTTGCTCCACCCACCCCTCCTTATGTAGGGTGCGGGCCACATTAAACCAAGTTTCTGCTGTCTTTAACATGTTATGCTTCATTAGAAGCCCTTTCTTCTCTTTACACAGTTTCCTCCAATCCCCCGCCTGCAATCTTCCTCCGTTTACATGTTCCACCCAGTTTGTTTAACTTTCCCAACTTTTTTACATACTCTCCTCCCTCTCTCTCCTCCACCAGTTCACAAGCAAATGAACTGTTCTCTGGCTTTGTAAGTTTCTGTCCCATTTTGTTTTACTTCCCTCCCGGGGACCCTAAGGTGAACCCCAAAGCCGTCACTCTCTCTTGTTCTGAGAGTGCTGTGTCGTGAGACGGTTTAAACCGAGCCCACGCAGCACCTCCCCCCCCCCCCCCCCGCTTCTCCTCCAGTGACTTCCCTATTTTTCCAGCTCCACTGAGTAATGTACATTAACCCTGTAAACCAATATATCAGGAGCTACGATACAAGTGTCACTGTACTACTACTTGTACTACTTTCACCAATCCCCATTCTCCTTCATGTACACCAAACATTAATCCACATACACAGTGTGACCATGACATAGTATTTCAAACACGCCTGTTGGGAGTAAAATTTTTAATTCTTCCCTACAAGACCAATCCCTGGCTGTGGTTTTTTTCCCTCGTGTCGCCATTACTGCGACTGCGAGTCCCCTCGTGTCGTCATTACTGCGACTGCGAGTTCCCCAGCACCCTCTCTCCAATCAGGGCGTATTCTGTCCACTCCTGATGAGGAATATTGTGCCGTGATTCTCCCCTCTCTCACAGGCGCATCAGCAACAACCAATCACACTGGTACACACAGACAACACAAAAGACAAGACATATCACACTGGTAGATGACGTTACACAGACAGGTGGGTTCAAAGGAAGTCCGGGCAAGTACCTGTCCTTTGCTGACCAACGGACAGCCAGACGGGTGAGTAGTCCCGCTGGGCAATTCCAGACTACGCAGGTAAGGAATTATTAAACATAAAAAATCACTTACCGCTTGAGGAGGTGATCAGTCTCCGAGTCTGGAATGCTCCATGGTCCCCTCATCCACTCTCGGTCGGCTGGTCCAGTGTTCAGAAAACCCGGGCCCCACGCGTTGGTGCGCCAAAATGTACTTTAGTCCCAGGACCAACTGCTTTGCCAGCTCCACATACACTTGAGGCATTTGGCTAGAGGTCAAGGCTTGTCAAAGAACTTTGGCCTATTTGGACAGTGTCTGAGATACCAGGGCCATAGCCAGCATGGGTCAGAGTGCTGCTGCTTCCGCCCTTCCGGGCTACTGCGATTTGCAGGGTCCTTTAAAGGAGGGGGTTTCCTAAACCAGTATCACTGTGGCCATGTTATGCCGGGATATAGGAGGGTCCACTACAGGAGGAGAGGTCCACTTCTTTAGAAAGGCTTTCTCAAAAGGGTAACATACTGCAAAGCGATTAGCGAGATGCTTTGGATGACCCCAGGCCTTCTAAACAAATTTGTCAAAACATGCAGGCTAAAAGAAAACCTTAGCAGCCCTGGGTATCAGTTGTGCACACCAAAGGGGACAGGTACCATATCAGACACCCTTGTGGAGTCTTTAATTTTAGATGTCTCCCACACTGTATCAACAAGAACGGTGACAAGCGCCTCCTCGTGTACAGTGAAGAGGTGGAGGACCCATCCTCCCCGTTCGAGGAATCTAGGGATACGTCATCTGCATCCGCAGAAAAAGCAAAACCAGAGCCCAACTCAGGCTCAGAACCAGTGCTCAGGAAGATGGTGATGGTGTGGAGGTTAGTGGCTTCTTACTCGCCTTGTTTCTGAATACTACCTCCATGCGGGAGACCAACAGCTCCAGGACAGGCGATGGTGCATCTACAGGAACAAAAAGGACCTGCCACCTCCAGGAGGGGGTCCGGAGGGGATGTGTGCTCCTGAGACTCCATAGGGACCACACGACCAGTTGGGGTGCGCAACCAGGGACCCCAGAAGATACTAAGGCAGGACTACCCACAGGCTGCCCAGCAGACAGAGAGAAGCCTCCGGCTCACCACAGGCTGCAAGGACAGTCATTTTGGTCTCAGGCAAAATGGTGACCATGGCTCCAAAAACATGGCCACCAGCCAAACAGAGCCACACGTCGGCCACATATCTGCTCACAGGACCTGGCAGGGAGGCAGAAATTCCCATGAGTTCCCCAGGGGAACCCGTGGGCACCAGAGCAGCAGACAGGACAGAGGACCATAACAGGAGAAACAAGAAAAGGGTGGCTCAGGAACCTTCGAAAGCCGAAATGCGTGACCCGGCCAGAACCTGCTCTCAGATGCACCAATCACCTGGAAAGCTGGGGGGGTAGGGAGGAGAGGACCCCCCCCAGCCACCCCAGGGAATACCCACGCCCCAAACCGCATCCAGAGCTAGAAGGGAGGGCATCTACTTACCTATACAGTGGAGCGTGCTGGTAAGGCTTCCATGACAGACCCTCCTCTCCACCAAAGTGAGGGGCTGTTGGCCTGGGTAGCACTGTGACATGGACTACAGGCATCCGTTCATATGTGTCTCCAAGAGACAGATTTTCAGGGTCATTTTAGTTTAAAAAAAAAAGTCACACTTGTGAAAGTGGGGTTCATCCAGAGGGATCATCTGTCCAACTCATTGAGAAGATATTTTATCTGTATGAGAATATGTCATAATTTGAATCATAGAAAGCATCTGTCATAATTTTTAATTCGTAGAGGTTCTGACAATGTTATACTTACCTGCTCTGTGCAATGGTTTTGCACAGAGTAGCCAAATTCTCCTCTTCATGGGTCCCCTGTCGGCGCTCCTGGCCCCTCCCCCTTTGAGTTCCCCTTTAGCAAGCATCTTTCTGTGGAGGCACTCATGCAGATTCATTCCCGAGCCACACTGTGTGTGTCCATTGACACAGAGTAGCTCAGCCTCTCCCTAGCTCCCTCCTCACAGGCTGTGATTGACAGCAGCTAATGGCTCCTGCTGCTACCTCCATGGCCAGTGAGGAGAGAGTTGATAGGGCCACTGCTTTCAGGCACTGGATTAGGATTGGGCTCAGGTAAGTATAAGGGGGGCTGGGTGAGGGCTGTTTACAAAAAGTGTCTTACATTAGTGCAGAAAGTGAATTAGGGTAAAAAAACATTCTGCCTTTAGAACCACTTTAACTAGTGAGAATGAGAACTGATATGAGGTTTTTTTATTTGTATCTTCTGTATTTTAGGCAGAGAAAGATTCTACATCTACCGACCCCTACTACTGCCTGTCTGACTTCATTCCCCCTCTGGATTCTGGGATACATGACTACCTAGGTGTTTTTGCAGTAGCCATTTTTGGTGTGGAGGACCTGAGCAAAGCTTATGAGCTCAAGGGGGATGACTACAGTAGTATCATGCTCAAAGCCCTGGGGGACAGGCTAGCTGAGGTAAGCAATAGAGAGATGCAATCTAAAGCTGAACTCTCACCAAACAGCATGTGAAATACACACTTGAAATGTATACAGTACAAATGAACTGTTTTACCTGCCAAAATATTTGTATTTATCCATTTTGTGATTCACGCACCTATTCTACAATGCATAGTCTAGAGCAGGAGTGGCCCTTGGAGCCCTCTGATGTGGGAATGGCCTGGGACCTTTCTAGCAGCCAGGAAAACGATGCCAGCAGAGATTGGAAGAGGAGAAGGTCAGTGTATTAAACAACACATACACTGCACTTTTGCAATGGGCATATTAGCACTTGTAAAAGGGTAACAACTATTTAGGATGCTTTCAGACTGATCTTGTTGAATGCAGGAGTTTTGGTGCAATTTCAGAAAGTGCACCACACCCAAAAAATATAATAGGAGCCAATGGAAAAGCACAGCCCACTCTCTGGAAAGCCGCAGGTGCACTGCCCTGCACCCGTGGACAAGTGTAAAAGCTGCCTAATAGCTGTTAATCATTTAATAGGTGCTAGTATGCCTATTGCAAAAGTGCAGTGTATGCGCGTCAGTGTGAAAGAACCTCATAGGGGTCTTAGGACAGTAAGGGCTCAGTTACATTTGTGGTTTGACATGTTTTTACCACCAATACCCCCCCCCCCCAACCAATGGTGTAGCATCAGAGGTCACATTGACAACCCTGTCCTATGCTCCCAGGGGGGGCTGTGTGGCCTCCCTATCACATTGGGGTTTATTTACTAAAGCTGGAGAGTGCAAAATCAGGCTTCACTCGTGCATAGAAACCAATCCGCTTCTAACCTCAGCTTGTTCAATTATGCCTTGGCAATTAAACCTGGAAGGATATTGATTTCTATGCAAAAGTGTGCCTGATTTTGCACTCTCCAGCTTTAGTAAATAAACCACATTTTATTTTACACTTGGACAGGATGGGCAGCATGTAAAGGAACTGATGCTCTCCATTTTCCTCCTGCAGTCGCTGAAAGTAGGCTTCTCATCCTCTCCCTCCTGGCATTCAGCAGCTGCAGGAGGAAAATGTTCATTATGGTATTAAAAAACAAAAACAAAAAAATCCAAATTCTGAACCATTTAATTTCACTGTGGCTCATGACCGGTTACCAAATCACTCATGTTTCCTCACTCAAGAGGTTGAACACCCCTGGTCTAGAGGGTGATAGTACTTTCTGTTCTAGTAAAGACATTCTGAGATGTAACCTTCCAGCTCTAGTCTGCTGAGGAAGAGTGGCAGCAAACTGATTAGGTAATCCCCTCCCATATTGTAAGCATGTTCCCTGTGCTGCACAGGGAATAGTAGGAAGCCAATATGAGGACACAGTTAATTATTTATACCAGATGTAATAAATAGTTTTGCTGTTTTGCCTGAAGATTACACAAAACCCACAAACATTATATATTTTCTGAAAGTGAACACCCTAGAGAATAAAAAAGTGTCAGTTCCAATTTTTTTTATCTCACACGATATTACCGCAAAGGTAATTTCAGCAAAAAACACACTAAAGTGACTTTTAGGGAAAACAAATGCAATAAATTACCCACGTTTTGGTAAAATATAAAAGACGAGGTTGCACCAAGTACATGGATATCCAACATGCCAAAAAATACATTTGTGTGTGTCTATGAAATGGTGACAAACTTTAGTACCCTATATTTTCTATAATTGATGCTTCAAAAGCCCCTATAGGTCATCAGTTTAGCGTTTTTGGAGGAGGTCTTGTGCTAGAATTATTGATCTTACTCTGGCGTGCGCATGTGTGTATCTTTTTCATGCGTAGGTACCCCGACGAGTATGTTTACGTTCATACATGCATATATGGGGGGCCTTCAACATTTTTTGGGAGGGATGTTATGTGCTTGGGTGTAACTTTTTTATGTTTTTGCAATAAAAAACATTTTTCTTACTTTTCTCTTTTCATCACGAAATTGACACAAAGTCTCCTATGTGATGATTTTTGGTGACCGGTTCTCTTTAATGAGACATGAAGGGTCTTTTATACCCTGAATGTCTCCTCTGGGCTCCACTGGATGTATCCCAGCTGGAGAAAGTGACAGCAATGACCCGGAAGTGACGTCATACATGTCACCTTCCGGGTCACAGAAAGAAGGGGAGGAGATCTACTTGCTGACACCCACCATGGTGCTCCCTGGGCCCGCAGATGGGCAAGCAGAGCCCAGATATATGACGGGAATGTACATGTAAGGGGGGCATAGTTACCGGGGGCTGTGGAAGCAATTGGCTGGCAGCGCAGCCATCCAACTGCTTCCACCTGACAGGCAGGAGCCTGCCTGTCAGTTTTGTCCATAATCCCATTGGATACAGCCCCACCAGATTGTGTATAAAATTCCCTGCTGTCAGGTCCGTCACGACGTACAGACCTGGCAGCAAAAGGTTAAGAGATTCTAAATGGAGGCAGGCATATTTAGATCATGTGACTGCTGTGATTGGCAGTCACCTGATCAGAAAACTCCCGATCGCATGTAGGCATCGGTAGCTTTTCGGTTCCTACTGGTAATTGCACTGAGAACACTCAGGGCTTGTTCTCTAAGCTCAAAAACATTTACATTTATGCGGCCTCTCAGTTATAAAGCCCAACTGTCGAGAGGCTGAATATATGCATACGGCCAGCGGGAACAGGTTAAAAAATAACTGCATAAAATGGTGTGTTATATTTGTATGAGATTTAATGCCCATTCTTTTGTTTTATGTGTTGCCACTGTTTGTGTTAATTTCATATGTGTTTACAGTGTAAGATCCTGTATGTTGCATTGTTGAAAATACTCTTTGCTTATTAATAAGGCATTTGCGGAAGAAATCCATGAAAGGGTCAGGAAAGAACTGTGGGGTTACTGCAGCTCTGAAGATCTGAGTGTTGATGATCTGCGCAAGATACGATATAAAGGCATTCGCCCTGCCCTTGGTTACCCCAGCCAACCAGATCACACAGAAAAGCTTACCATGTGGAACCTAGCAAACATAGAGGAGGGAACAGGTAAAGTATATGTGAAAAAGTTGTTTTTACAGTCCTACCTCAACTATGAATTTGTGTGATAACGGTCTTTGAGTACTTGTCGTGAAACAGATTGAGAGATCATTTTATGTTGGTACAGTAAGTGTCTGGCAACTGAAAAAGGCTTGAGCATTTAAAGGAGAAGTATGGCCAAAAATCATTTAATTCTGCACTCCTGTGACCCAGATTCAGCTGATAGCAGGCTAAAGCCCCTTCTGTGTTTTACTGTTTTTTTTGTTTTTTTTTTCCGGACCAGATCGGATTGGAGGTAGGCTGGTATAAACAGACACAAGTCCATTACAGCCACCGGTCTATAGGAATCCATAGACCATCCATGGATCAGGTCCGCTTGAAAAACTGACAGGTGAACCCGATCAGGTCGCCTGCATGAAGGGGCCTTGGTTGCGTGTTCAACACCACTGCATTTTTAGGTAGGAGAAAAAGACTGGATGCTGGTTAATCCCTATCTGCTGTGTGTACATATATATGCGACCTCACAGAAATTGGTCTTCTTCCATGGGGCCTCATATATGCGTACATGCGGTTGTGTTGGGAGCACGCTACCTTGTGCCGCATGTTCCATACTAATGTTCAGGAACTGGAAAGCTCAGTTCCCGATCCCTGTGTTAGCCTCTGATTTGCTATCACAGTGATCAATCCTCTTGAATGGAGAAAGATACATTGTATTTTTTTTTTTCCTCCTAGAAGAGAAAAATGTTGAAAAAAAAATAGGTAGATCCGAGTTTTATCTAGGTTAGGCTCAATGTCAGGGTCAAATGTAAGGGTTAAAAGTTAGGCTCTCGTTCCATAGACTTTTTTTCTGGGATTTTTCCTGCAGAGATCTTCAAAAAACAGCTGGGCTGGGCAACGGGATGACTAATCTAGATCCAGTGGTCACCCCAGCCTGGCCAGCGAGCGTACAGACCTTTAGGCAAGCGCTGGGTCGTCTATGACTGAGCCCCATCCTGGACCTCGGCAGGGGCGCATATGACCAGGCTTCAGACTTCCTGTCACAGCGCTACACTGCCCGACAGCCCCCCACTTCAGCAGTGAGGAGGTTCTGTCATGGGAGCCTTACCCACTCGTGCACATGTCCCCTCCCTCCCGGGCTGTGGTGCTCCTCTGGATGGAAGCCTGGGGTGGACCTGGCAGACTCCTCTGCCATTGTCTCCTGTTGGATTAGGCAGACATTGCCCTGGCATGCACCATTTAGAATCTGGCTCCTCCACTCCTCATTATGGCACACTCTGCCTGGGTGCTAAGCCCCTTCTGGACATTCCATTGTCCAGTGGATGTATTTAAGGCCTGATAGGTGGCTGTCTGGTCATCTGTGCATACTTTTACAACTTTTTTTCCTCGTTGCTGCTCTTTGCATCTTTGGTTGCTTGGTTGTAACTGCAAAGTTTTTGCGGGTTATTGTTTCCGAATCCTTATTGTCCTTTGGGGCTGTTTTCGGTGGTTGCATGTTTGCCCGATTGCTGCAGGTGTTTGTGGTTTGCCCATCCCTCATTGAAGCATTGTTTTGGGACGTTCCTATGGTCAAGATTAAGAAGAGCTGTGCCCGTCAATGAACGTAAGAGAAAACCATTTTTTTTTTGTTACCTTAAAATCCCTTTCTCTGAGTTTTGAAGGATACATCACACACCCCTCTATTGGAGTTTATACTTCTGACACTGCTTTGTGACTAACTGGATTGCCTATAGCAGAGAGGGGGTTTATACCAGCTGGGACTGCCCACAGGTGGTTCTGAGTTTCTTTTTCTGCCTAGTACCCACTCCTGTAGTTGATGATATAACCCTATGGTCAAAATTAAAGTAGTTGTAAAGGCTGAAGGTAAAAAAACCTGTGTGCAGCAGCTCCCCCAGCCCCCTCAATACCTACCTAAACCTTATCGCGATCCAGTGATGTAAATGACCGCCTCAGCTGTCCCCAGTCTCTGCCTCATTGGCTGAGACAGAAAGTGGGAGCCATTGGCTCCTACTGCTGTCAATCACAGCCAGTCAGCCAATGAGGAGAGAGAGGGGGCAGAACCATACCGCAGCTCCATGTGTGAATGTACGCTTGGAACAGCGGGTGTCCCTATAGCAAGCTGTTTCTGTGGGGGACCTGAGAAGAGTAGGATCCAGGCTGCTCTGTGCAAAACACAGTAGGAAAGTATAGACATGTTTGTCGTTTTACACGAAAAAAAATAACCTTCAGAATCACTTTAAGAAGAGCTGTGTCCGTCAATGAACTCCGAGAAATCTATTTTATGGTGGGTGACAAAAAAATCCCCCCTTTTTTTTTTAATCTTTGATGCTAAAAAAAAAGTAGATATCCATTACCCATTTGTCTCCAAATGAAATCTTAATTTGTTCAGAAAAGAACAAGGTAAAATCCACCTGGATACACAAAGTAGTTGCAATGATATGTACTGTACAGTTTTAGTTTCCATGTACACGAGCAGCTCCTAAACTCAAATTTAAGCGCTTTGGCCATTTTTTTGCCAAAGCTCCTAAACTCAACTCCATAAAAGCCTATGTGTCCATGTATACATAGGCTTTTAGCAGAGTTTAGGAGCTTCCGTGTTTAAACCTCCCTCTCCTGAACGCGGAATAATCTCGTTCAGGATAGGAACGTTTTAACCGCCGACCTTGGGAAAACAGTCAGGGTAGGCTCGTGTACATGGAGCCTTAGCGTACTAATACATGTCAAAATTGCAAAACTGTGTTCAGGCGTCAGAATTTGTTACCCAGGTTTTTTTTACCCTTGTCATGAAGGGGTTAAGGAATGTTAACTTGCAAAAGCACATAAAAACTGCTTGTACATACATTTCGGTGCATTTTCATTCAAATATATGGAAAAACGTGCCTTACGGTGCTGCAATGACGTGAATGGGCACCATAGAGAACAATGTGATTGATGATATGATTGATCATTATCAAGTGATTCTGTACGACTGAAGTCGAATAATTAATTGCACTAGTGTGAACCAGGCCTAAAATGTTTTTTTGTAAATTCAGAAATTGTCTTATTTTGCTTTACCTAAATTTACCAAATTTAAGAGAAAGTTGTAAATATTTTGAAAAAAAATGCCATTTTGGGGAAATGTAAGGTATTTTTGGTGTATTATTGGTTAATCCTAGAGAAAAAGTTAGTGCTTTTGTTATTTTTCTTGTGCTGTGCCATGGACGCATACGTGCTAATTTAGCATGTGTTCTATACCACCTAGAAATACATTTATAGTACAATTCTTCATACTTGTGTAGTAAACATACGCATTTTCGTACTTATGGAGGCCGAATGAGTGAGAGTAAAAATTTTCCACATACAGGAACATGATCATACCCAAATACTAACTTAAGTAGAGCCTTCTAACAGTTAAATGCATGAGTCTGTAATATATGTTGTATTTTCTACCAAGAAAAACACCATATATTAGTATAGGATCCAAAGAGACCCGATACTTGAAAAGAACTATTAGAGTGAAAATTAATATAATCAATATAATCAATTTTCTTGGAAAAGAGGGATCATATGTTCGATATTATTAAGATAACATACAGGTGAAACTCGAAAAATTTGAATATCGTGCAAAAGTTAATTTATTTCAGTAATGCAACTTAAAAGGTGAAACTAATATATGAGATAGACTCATTACATGCAAAGCAAGATAGTTTAAGCCGTAATTTGTCATAATTGTGATGATTATGGCTTACAGCTCATGAAAACCCCAAATCCACAATCTCAGAAAATTAGAATATTACATGCAGTCAATAAAACAAGGATTGTACATAGAACAATATCGGACCTCTGAAAAGTATAAGCATGCATATTTACTCAGTACTTGGTTTGAGCCCCTTTTGCAGCAATTACTCCCTCAATGCGGCGTGGCATGGAAGCTATCAGCCTGTGGCACTGCTGAGGTGTTATGGAAGACCAGGATGCTTCAATAGCGGCCTTCTGCTCTTCTGCATTGTTCGGTCTCATGTCTCTCATCTTTCTCTTGGCAATGCCCCATAGATTCTCTATGGGGTTCAGGTCAGGCGAGTTTGCTGGCCAATCAAGCACAGTAATCCCACGGTCATTGAACCAGGTTTTGGTGCTTTTGGCAGTGTGGGCAGGTGCCAAGTCCTGCTGGAAAATGAAGTCAGCATCTCCACAAAGCTCATCTGCGGAAGGAAGCATGAAGTGCTCCAAAATCTCCTGGTAGACGGCTGCGTTGACCCTGGACTTAATGAAGCACATTGAAACAACACCAGCAGATGACATGGCTCCCCAAATCAACACAGACTGTGGAAACTTCACACTGGACTTCAAGCATCTTGCAGTGTGTGCCTCTCCATTCTTCCTCCATACTCTGGGTCCTTTATTTCCAAATGAGATGCACAGGTTGCTCTCATCAGAAAAGAGGACTTTGGAACACTGAGCAACAGACCAGGTCTGTTTTTCTTTAGCCCAGGTAAGACGCTTCTCACGTTGTTTGTTCAGGAGTGGCTTGACAAGAGGAATACGACATTTGAAGCCCATGTCCAGGATCCGTCTGTGTGTGGTGGCTCTTGATGCACTGATTCCAGTCTCAGTCCACTCCTTGTGAAAGTCCCCAGCACTTTTGAATGGCCTTTTCCTGACAATCCTCTCCAGGCTGCGGTCATTCCTGCTGCTTGTGCACCTTTTTCTTCCACACTTTTCCCTTCCACATAACTTTCTATTAATGTGCTTTAATACAGCACTTTGGGAACATCCAACTTCTTTTGCAATTACCTTTTGAGGCTTTCCCTCCTTATGGAGGGTGTCAATGATGGTTTTCTGCACAACTGTCAGGTCAGTAGTCTTTCCCATGATTGTGATTCCTACTGAACCAGACTGAGAGACCATTTAAAGGTTCAGGAACCCTTTGCAGGAGTTATGGCT
Organism: Staurois parvus; assembly: GCF_062004578.1. Taxonomy (NCBI): domain Eukaryota; kingdom Metazoa; phylum Chordata; class Amphibia; order Anura; family Ranidae; genus Staurois; species Staurois parvus. Next base: position 133,414 of record NW_028318470.1, read on the forward strand.
TAATTAGCAGGTTAGAGTGAGACACTTTGAGCCTAGAATATTGCACCTTTTCACAATATTCTAATTTTCTGAGATGGTGGATTTGGGGTTTTCATGAGCTGTGAGCCATAATCATCACAATTATGACAAATTGCGGCTTGAACTATCTTGCTTTGCATGTAATGAGTCTATCTCATATATTAGTTTCACCTTTTAAGTTGCATTACTGAAATAAATGAACTTTTGCACGATATTCAAATTTTTTGAGTTTCACCTGTACCTACCCTTATATATTTTAGAAAACAGCCATCCTTACAGAGTAAAAATCCACACTTCTCAAAAACGTCCTACAACTGTGGTATGCTACTGTTTTTTACATATTTATCTCTTTAACGCAAAATGTTCTACAAAGAACATCTTGTAGTTGTTAAAGCCCACATTAAGCGGAGTCCCTAAGTTCAAATGTGGCATACAAAACCATCCTTCCCACATACAGTTGTGTTCAAAATAATAGCAGTGTGTTGCAAAAAGTGAATAAAGCTCAAAATCCTTCTAATAGCTTTTATTTCCATACACACAAATGCATTGGGAACACTACACATTCTATTCCAAATCAAAACATGAAGAAAAATATATCAAATTTGTGTTGTTTCTCTAAAAAAAAATGAAGAAAAGTGAATATTAGACTGTTCAAAAAAAATAGCAGTGTTTGTATTCTTCTTTACAAACTCAAACATTCACTATATAAACTGAAAAATGTTTGAAGGTTTTGCTTTCCTTTGAATCACTTAGTTAATATTTAGTTGTATAACCACTGTTTCTGAGAGCTGCTTTACATCTGTGTTGCATGGAGTCAACCAACTTCTGGCACCTGTGAACAGGTATTCCAGCCCAGGATGATTGGACTACATTCCACAGTTCTTCTCTATTTCTTGGTTTTGCCTCAGAAACTGCATTTTTGATGTCACCCCACAAGTTTTCTATTGGATTAAGATCCGGGGATTGGCTGGCCACTCCATAACGTCGATCTTGTTGGTCTGGAACCAAGATGTTGCACGTTTACTGGTGTGTTTGGGGTCGTTGTCTTGTTGGAACACTCATTTCAAGGGCATGTTGTCTTCAGCATAAGGCAGCATGACCTCTTCAACTATTCTGATGTATTCAAACTGATCCATGATCCCTGGTATGCGAATGAGAAACATCCCCATATCATGATGCTTGCACAACCATGCTTCACTCTCTTCACAGTGTACTGTGGCTTGAATTCAGTGTTTGGGGGGTCGTCTGACAAACTGTCTCCGGCCACTAGACCCAAAAAGAACAATCTTACTTTCATCAGTCCACAAAATGTTGCGCCATTTCTCTTTATGCCAGTCAATGTGCTCTTTGGCAAATTGTAACCTCATCAGCACATGTCTTTTTTTCAAAAGTGGGACTTTGCGGGGGCTTCTTGCAGATAGCTTGGCTTCACATAGGCGTCTTCTAATTGTAACAGTACTCACAGGTAACTTTAGACCTTCTTTGATTTTCCTGGAGCTGATTGTTGGCTGAGTCCTTGCCATTTTGGCTATTCTTCTATCCATTTGAATGGTAGTTTTTTGCTTTCTTCCACATCTTTCAGGTTTTGGTTGCCATTTTAAAGCATTTGCGCTCATTTTAGCTGAGCAGCCTATCATTTTCTGCACTTCTTTATATGTTTTCCCCCCTCCAATCAACTTTTTAATCAAGGTACGCTGTTCTTCTGAACAATGTCTGGAACGGCCCATTTTCCTCAGAATTTCAGAGAGAAATGCACTGTAACCAGCATGTACAACATTTGCTGCCTTCCTTCCCTAAATAAGGGCAATAATTTCCACCTGTTTTTCAAAGAATGAATAACCTCACTAATAGAACTCTACACATATTATTTTGAACATGCCCCTTTCAATTAGTGATTCAATAACACAGAATCAGCAGCATGCATGTTATGACTGTTGGGTCTATTGGATTTCTATTACTCTACTACACCTGCTAGTAAATAATTTGCCATGTAGAAATATTTCTACCAAAAACAGTGATTGATCAGGTTAGTGATGTCTGACTGCTATTATTTTGAACACAAATGTACATTATATTATATAAGGATCCCTATACATCTAAACATACTGTAGGGTCACTGTAACAAAAGTATGTACAGTATATGTTTCAAGGGATCCGTAAGTACTAAATGTAAACCAGGCAAAACAAGAACTCCTAAACAAAAAATATAGCTTGCTATTTACCATCAAACCAGCATACCACCAATCTCTGCAAACATGGCACCCTAGCGTCTCACAGTTAAAGCCAAAAGTGCCTATATATGGGCTGGGCAAGCCGCGGTCTCCCATCCCCTAGAGCTGCCACCGAACGCGCCTAAATCAGGGCATTGCGGCCAGCTGTTCCTCCACACAAGCTCTGCCACCCATTGGCATGGTAGGCCAGAAAAGAAGTCTCCTTCAGTTTATACTCCTCCCCCTACTAGAAACAGAACCCAAGGCTGTGCAGCACAAATCCTCTGGGCCTAAACCCGTAACAAGAGGACACCACAGTCACTGGATATCTGTTTGTACCAATCCCTCGTTTACTAAACAACTAGTTAAAGACACTCCCGATACCAAACACTATGTACAATGACATCTAGTGGACAAAATAAAAAAACTTCATAAAGTACAAAATAAGTTTTTTGCAAATATGAAAGTGACACAAAAATGAAAGGAGAGCACAAATGCCACCTCACAAGTCATGGGAGGGACAGGAGAGAGAAACAAAAGAACAAGAGACTAAGAATGGGAACAGAACACAAAAAAATGGAAATAGAACAAAAAAGAATTGTGAAAAAGGTGGAGTGACCATCTAATTTTAGCTGCTAGGCTATTGCATGTAACTACATCACCATCAGATTTTTTTTTTTTTTTTTATGTAATAATGTTACAATGTACACAAGATTCATACAAAACACCCATGAGCGGGTGTGATATCGGTTTGCTCAAAGATGTTAAATTGGCCAGGCCAATGCTATGCTATCCTGGATGGCCTACTTTTACAGAAAGACAAACCGCAAAACTAAGATGTTCATTTATTTTATTATCCAACCCTTGAGACTGGATCATGAGTGGAAGGAGAACTTAAGGTCCTCCTTGACTCATTCTTCAATTCAGTAATCATCCTCAGTGCCCTGTAATCTTTTATTGAAATCGACCTCCGCTCATGATCCAGTCTGGACACCTTCTAGACGTGAAGAACAACAAGGAGGTAATCTCCTGGTGAAGCAATTTAAAAAGAAATTAAAAAAAAAATCCCCACTTAAACAAATACCAAAGTGGATTTATTGGTTACAAAGGACATTGAGAAGATGTCATGTCAGGGAGGCACAATGAATATGTCTCAGCGACAACACTGTGCGTTGTTGAAATTACAACAATTGGCTCACAATTAATATGTTCCAAAAATATTTAGACAGAATAAAGCACCTGGACCGGATGGCATACACCCACAGGTCCTTAAAGAATTGAGCTGTGTCATTTCAAAGCCATTGTTTCTAATTTTTAGGGACTCTTTAATGACTGGCATAGTACCACTGGATTGGCGTAAGGCCAATGTGGTGCCAATATTTAAAAAGGGGTCAAAATATTTACCAAGTAATTATAGACCTGTTAGTTTAACTGCTATTGTTGGGAAGATACTGGAGCGTTTAATAAAGGACCACATGGATGAGTTCTTGCTGGAAATAAATATTTTAAGCAACAGACAGCATGGATTCATGAAAGACAGAAGTTGTCAAACAAATCTGGTGGACGTGGTATACTTGGATTTGCAAAAGCGTTTGACACAGTTCTCCACACACGGCTAATGTGTAAGGTAAAATCTAGGGGCTTGGAAAAATCCGTATGTAAATGGATAGAAAACTGGCTAAAAGATCGTATTCAAAGAGTAGTGGTTAATGATTCATGCTCTGCATGGTATAGGGTTGTCAGTGGTGTACCCCAAGGTTCAGTGTTGGGACCCTTTACTTTTTAATAAATTTATAAACAATATAGGGTCTGGGATTAGAAATACCATTTCAGTCTTTGCAGATGACACCAAGCTGTGCAGTGGAATAACATTCTTACAGGATGTTTTTAACTTACAAGCTGACTTCAATGCACTGTCTATTTGGGCAACTATGTGGAAAATGAGCTTTAATGTTGATAAATGTAAGGTTATGCACTTGGGGGCTAAGAATATGCATGCATCATACATACTAGGGGGAGTACAACTGGGGGAATCAATGGTGGAGAAGGATCTAGGGGTTCTGGTAGATCACAAACTTAATGGCATGCAATGCCAAGCTGCGGTTTCTAAAGCGAGCAAAATCCTCTCTTGTATTAAGAGGTATAGACTCCAGAGAGAGAGATATCATATTACCCCTGTACAAATCATTAGTAACACCTCATCTGGAATATGCAGTTCAGTTTTGGGCACCAATTTACAAAAAGAACATTGGGGAACTTGAGAAAGTACAGAGAAGGGCAACTAAACTGATAAGAGGCATGGAGGAGCTCAGCTATGAGGAAATATTAGAGAAACTGAATTATTCTCTCTTGAGAAGAGGAGATTAAGGGGGGATATGATCAACATGTATAAATACATCAGTGGTTCATATAGTGAACTTGGTATAGAGCTATTCACCCTGAGGTCCTCACAGAGGACAAGGGGACACTCTACGTCTGGAGGAAAAGAAATTTAATCTCCAAACACAGAAAGGTTTCTGGATCCACTGTGGGTATAGGATTATAACTTTTTTTTTTTTTATTAATTGTTAAACTGGATGGACTTTTTGTCTTTTTCAGCCAGACTATGTAACTATGTAACAACAAAAGGACATTATTGTAAAACCTTCAGATAAAAGAGGCACCATTCTACTTAGTAACAGATTTCAATATCATTTGATGAAGAGTTACTATAATATTTCACACAGGGAAAGTGTACCCATGGTGGGAAAATTCCATAAGGAACGTGACACAGAATAATAGGAATTTGTTTTATTTGGAATTTATTGGATTTCATTTCATTGCATGTTTTTGTTTTCGGCAGCTCCAACTACCTCTAGGTGCAGGGAGTGGCGATGGGAACTACATGTGCCCCATCATATGACAACTTGTACCTGGGGGGATTGGAGCATTGGCCTTTCTCCTCTACTGGAATGTCGATGGCCACCATGTGGAATTGATCGACATCTTTATTTTTTGGACTTGAGCACTGGATTTGCTAGCACAATTCGTGGGGGCCCTGAATGTGAATCCATTTAATCTCTTCCTTACATTATCATTTGAATACATTACCCTTTCTTTGATGATAAAAAAATGAGATATTCCATACCATTTTCCTCCAAATGAAATCTCAGTTTGTTCTGAAAAGAACAAGGTATAATCCACCTGGATACATTAAATGGTTGCAGTGATATGTACTGTACAGTTTATTCCCGTATTTTTCGCTCCATAAGACGCACTTTTTTCCCCCCCAAAAAAGGGGGGAAAATGTCAGTGCGTCTTATGGAGCGAATATAAAGCGGCCGGTCCGGTATTTTTGCGGCCACCATGTCAGAATACCGGGCTGGCCGCTCAGCTGTTGTCTCCTGCAGGGCCTTACCTGTTCCTCCCTCCAGCGCTGCACAGTCTTCCCGCGCTGGCTTCTGTGACAGCCGGGTGCTTACTGCACATGTGCTGTGCTTTGTGAATGATCCGGTGTCTTCTGGGACACATGAAAGGTCCCAGAAGGCGCCGGGCCATTCACATAGCGCAGCGCTTCTCGCACATGCGCAGTAGGCACCCGGCTGTCAAAGAAGCCGGCCCGGGAAGAAGAGGGAAGGACAACTCCGCGGAAGTGGGAGCGGGTACCTGTCAAATTCAGGTACCCGCTCCCCCTCCCTCCCCAAAGGTCAGCAGTCTCTGGTCATTCCCTTCACTGTCTGCAGTCTCTGGTCATTCCCTGCACTGTCTGCAGTCTCTGGTCATTCCCTTCACTGTCTGCAGTCTCTGGTCATTCCCTTCACTGTCTGCAGTCTCTGGTCATTCCCTGCACTGTCTGCAGTCTCTGGTCATTCCCTGCACTGTCTGCAGTCTCTGGTCATTCCCTGCACTGTCCGCAGTCTCTGGTCATTCCCTGCACTGTCCGCAGTCTCTGGTCATTCCCTGCACTGTCCGCAGTCTCTGGTCATTCCCTGCACTGTCTGCAGTCTCTGGTCATTCCCTGCACTGTCTGCAGTCTCTGGTCATTCCCTGCACTGTCTGCAGTCTCTGGTCATTCCCTGCACTGTCTGCAGTCTCTGGTCATTCCCTGCACTGTCTGCAGTCTCTGGTCATTCCCTGCACTGTCTGCAGTCTCTGGTCATTCCCTGCACTGTCTGCAGTCTCTGGTCATTCCCTGTACTGTCCGCAGTCTCTGGTCATCCCCTGCACTGTCCGCAGTCTCTGGTCATCTCCTGTACTGTGTCCGCAACCTTTGGTCATCCCCTGCACTGTCTGCAGTCTCTGGTCATCTCCTGTACTGTGTCCGCAGTCTCTGGTCATCTCCTGCACTGTGTCTGCAGTCTCTGGTCATCCCCTGCACTGTGTCCGCAGTCTCTGGTCATCCCCTGCACTGTGTCCGCAGTCTCTGGTCATCCCCTGCACTGTGTCCGCAGTCTCTGGTCATCCCCTGCACTGTGTCCGCAGTCTCTGGTCATCCCCTGCACTGTGTCCGCAGTCTCTGGTCATCCCCTGCACTGTTTCCGCAGTCTCTGGTCATCCCCTGCACTGTGTCCGCAGTCTCTGGTCATCCCCTGCACTGTGTCCGCAGTCTCTGGTCATCCCCTGCACTGTGTCCGCAGTCTCTGGTCATCCCCTGCACTGTGTCCGCAGTCTCTGGTCATCCCCAGCACTGTGTCCGCAGTCTGCTCATCTCCTGCACTGTGTCCGCAGTCTCTGGTCATCTCCTGTACTGTGTCCGCAGTCTCTGGTCATCTCCTGTACTGTGTCCGCAGTCTCTGGTCATCTCCTGCACTGTGTCCGCAGTCTCTGGTCATCCCCTGCACTGTGTCCGCAGTCTCTGGTCATCCCCTGTACTGTGTCCGCAGTCTCTGGTCATCCCCTGTACTGTGTCCGCAGTCTCTGGTCATCCCCTGTACTGTGTCTGCGGTCCATTGGTTCAGAATATTTTTTTTCTCTTGTTTTTCACCTCTAAAACCTAGGTGCGTCTTATGGTCAGGTGCGTCTTATGGAGCGAAAAATACGGTAGTGTACTAATACATGTCAAAATTACAAAACTGTGTTCTGGCATTAGGATTTGTTACCCATGTTTTTTTTACCCTTGTCATGAAGGGGTTAAGGAGACTTAACTTGCAAAAACACATAAGAATTGCTTGTACATACATTTTGGTGCATTTCCAATTAAATATATGGAAAAACGTGCCATACGGTGCTGCATTGATGTGAACGGGCACCTTGGAGAACAATGTGATTGATAAGATTGCAAAATGCCACTCCACAAGGCATGGGAGGGAAGGGAGAGAGAAACAAAAGAACAAGAGACTAAGACTGAGAACAGAACGAAAAAAAAAATGGAAGTAGAACAAAAAAAGACTTGTGACAATATAATTTTAGCTGCTAGGCTATTGCATGTAAATACATCACCATCAGATTTTTTTTTTATTGTAATGTTACAATGTACACAAGATCCATACAAAACACCCATTAGCTGGTGTGACATTGGTTCACTCAAAGAAGTTAATTGGCCAGTGGTATGCTATCCTGGATGCCTTGCTTTACAGAAAGACAAGCAGCAAACTAAGATGTTCATTTATTTTAGTATCCAACCCTTGAGACAGGATCATGAGTGGAGGTGGAACCTGAGGTCCCCCTTGACTCATTCTTCAACTCGGTAATGATCCTCAATGCCCTGTAATCTTTTATTGAAATTAACCCCCACTCATGATCCAGTCTGGACACCTTCTAGACGTGAAGGACGTAATCTCCTGGTGAAGCAATTTAAAAAGAAAAAAAAAATAATTCCCACTTAAACAAATACCAAAGTGGATTTATTGGTTACAAAGGACATCGAGACAATGTCATGTCAGGCAGGCACAATGAATATGTCTCAGCGACTACACTGTTGTTGAAATTACAGTAACAAAAGGACATTCTTGTAAAACCCTCAGATAAAGGAGGCAACATTCTACTTAGTAATAGATTTCGATATCATTTGATGAAGAGTTACTATATTCTAATACTTCACACAGGGAAAGTGTACCCATGGTGGGAAAATTCCATAAGGAACGTGACACAGAATAATAAGAATGTATTTGTTTTATTTGGAATTTATTGGATTTCATTTCATCGCACGTTTTTGTTTTCAACTGCTCCCACTGCTCCTAGGTGCAGGGAGTGGCGATGGGACTACATGTGCCCTATCGTATGCCAGCTTGTACCTGGGGGGATTGGAGCGTTGGCCTTTCTCCTCTAATGGGATGTCGATGTCCACCATGTGGAATTGTGGTAGAGGTACATTGACAACATCTTTATTTTTTGGACTTTAGCACTGGATTTGCTAAAACAATTCATAGAGGCGCTGAATATGAACCCATTTAATCTCTTCCTTACGTTATCATTTCAATACATTACCCTTTCTTGACCTGTATATATTTACAGAGGGTTGGCTAATAACTTTGCTGCAAGGTTTTTTGGGCTCTAGGCAAGTGGGCTTGCCCTCTAAATGCGTAAGCCAGCGAGGGTTCTCAGACAGTGTTCACCTGGCGTAATACCCATCCAGGTCTCACCCGCCAATGAGACTATCGATTGAACATTTTTATATTGCTTTAATTCTGCTTAGTTTGTGAGTATAATTATGTTTTTAACACATAATAAACTACTCTGGGATAGTGCGCTAGGCCCACTGCACCATCTCTTTCTTCTTCTTTTCCTGCAGTGGCTTCTGGATTACCCCAGTCAGTTGAGGGCAGCAAGGCCATTTTGATCCCTTTTTCCTTTATAAACATGCATACACTATCTGACCACCAGCCCCCCACACTCATGCGCAGGAGCTTTTTGTTTTCAATTCAATTAAAAGAAAAAAAAAACGCAAACAATTCAATTTTACATTCAAACAGTGCACATCCACGACATTTAATAAATGAAATTTCCGTGGGCAAAATATATGAGAATTTGTAGGAGCTGTTCATATTTGGAAACAGTTGAGGAGGAGGCTATTAAACTACATGAGCGATTTTTGTAGCAGGGGTTACAGTAATAAATTCTTGAAACAAGCCTATTGGAAAGCTAAAACTAGTCCTCGGGACCTTCTTTTGTTCTAAGGGAAAAGAGACAATTGAACCCAAAAAACTAGCTTGATTACCACTTTCAATAATCAGTCTGATGGTATGTGTAATGTTCTTAAAAAATATTGGTATATTTTAAATGAAGATGAAATAGCGGGTGAGCTGGTGAATCCTATACCAAAAATTACATTTCGAAGGAATACATCAATTAAAGTCCTCATGGTTTCAAGGCATTATGAAAGTATTCCTAAACCGGATCCATGAGTCTCTCTGCCCTTTGGCACATTTGCATGTGTCAATTGTACATATTGTTAATTTATTACTGAAGATTTTATCCCCTTGCTACCAGACGGAAAATAGTTTATGCCATAACATTTTGTATGATGATTGCAAGATTGCCAGCCAATTGGCATAGTATATTTACTCAATTGCCCATGTAATTAATTTTTTTACATCAGTAAAACTAAAGTTTTGGCAACAAATTTGTGATCATGTTCGCAGCATTAAAAATGGAAATCTTGTGATCCCTGTGGCGTACCATTTTGTTAACAGCCATAAATATCAGCTGTTTGGTTTACACTTCATGGCATTAAATCATATGCTTCCACATCTGAGAGGAGAGGACATTGATAAAAGTATTTTAGAGAGAGAAAGTAGATGAACTTACAATTTAAAAGCTTTCAGAAATCCTCGATTAAACAAACATCTTAGTTTCACTGCCTATAAAAGCAGGCCATCCAGGTTAGCACTGGCCAATTTAACATCTTTGAGAGAACCAATGTCACACCCTTTAATGGGTGTTTTGTATAGATTTTGTATACATTAAAACATTATTTAAAATAAAAAAAAATAAAAAATGTTGATTTCTGTATTTACATGTTTACATGCAACTGTGGAGCAGCTAAAATGGTTGCTCCCCCTTTTTTCACAATTATTTTTATTTTTGTTCTACTCCAGGTTTTTTTTTTTTTTTTGTTCTGTTAGAAAAAAAAAACTGATGTATAGGTGATGTATATTGTGCAGGCAAATATGGTCAGGCGCCAGAGTCCGTGTCACAGTGCTGTGACAGCCTCCCCACTTTTCTGGAGAAGAGGATCTGTCTTGGGAATTTTACATCCAAACTCCATGAATCAGTGAGTAGATGCCCCCCTGGGTACTGTGCTGGGCACAGACACTTCCCAGAGTGGTCGGCCCTACAGGGCTCTCCTCCCCTCCAGGGCTGGTGGTCAACTCTTCGGGGTTTCCTCCTCTCCTGCCTTCAGTTGTCTGAACCAAGATTCCCCCTATCCCTAGGACCTGGGGCTCGCCTGCGATATGTCCCTGCATATCCTCCTATTTGCTCACCTCAGCAGGAGATTGAATGGACATTTATATAATACACCTCAAGTGTACCCAGATGGACTCTGTGTATGTTATCACTACGTCTATAGGATCAATGCTGGTAATATCTATATCACACTAGCCCTGCATGGTGTCTTCTCAACCACTCAAGATTTCAACACACATTTCTACATCCACTGTGTGATCTGAAGGTCATTACAATCCACTGTCCCTCTATTGTCTATAAAGCGCCACCTTAGGTGCACTATTCACCTATGTATGTGGCTGTGACAAATACTGGAGAAATTGGCAGTATACAGTGACCCTCTACCCCCATCTAGGGGAGCCACTGTGTATCACATCTACTCTCACTCATCCCATTGGATACCTTTGTCCTGACCAAGACTCTGTACTATATATGTAAATCCACTGTTTATGGTATCTCTTGAGTACTGACATTGCCGTTCATGTTGCCTTTTCATATTTCCTTAGTGAATTACACTTATTCAACACCTTTTCTCCTCTGACCTGATTACTGTTTTCATCTTTCAGTTGCTCTATCATTTCCATCTGTGCCAGCTATTCTATTCCTCTCTGGAGGCTGTTTGTCTTGTGCGTGAGTGTGTGCATGTCAGAGGGGCCGGGATCCCGGTACGTGGGCTGTCTTTCACATGACAACGTTGTCATTTATTTTTAACTTCTATGTTAGGTGGAGGTCGTCTGCCTTCTTTATTGTGTTTCTTTTTTGATAATAAAATATACTTTTTATAGCCGCTGTTTGTTCTCATTACTCATGCTCTCTGCTCCAGTGGGTCCCCCCCCCCCCCGGTTTCCCCCCTTTTTTATTGCATATTCTTTGGTCCTAAGGACACCACCGTGGGACGTGGTGAGTCGGCTAATTACTCGGAATGTTTGAGATTTCCTTTTCTTGGGAATATATCCTTGTGGGGCATCACAATTTTCTTTTGTTATTTTTCTGTCCCTGCATATCCTGCCTGGGTCCCGTGATGGAGGTGTTGACCCCTGGGTTTGCCTTAGGGGGTCTATAAATGATGGACTACTGTGTTCCTGTACTTTCCCCTCCTCCCCTGCCCCGGTGGGTACAGATAGAGATGTATAATTTCTGGAAATTTTGAAGTCGTGTGGAAAAACGTTTTTTTCTGTACTTTCTGGAAAAAATAGACATTTTCTGAAAAATTTAAGAAAAATCAGTGTGGAGTAGTTTACAAATTGAAAGTCAGTTTGTTACACTGGGAATGTGTAATGCGGTGTATATAAAAATGTTTGAAATAAAATTACGACTTATTCAGTAAATAAACTAAACTTGCATTTCAAGCAGCAGAACCTTATGGTGTGATACCGTATAACTCCTATAGTGTTCTTTCTGAGCTAGAAGCAGATACAAAGGTTCCAAACATAGCTGCTTGTCAGCATAGGAAGGAGGACCCTGAGAAAAAAATTGCTTTGCCAAAAGTAACTCTTTTATCGGAGGTTGCAATCCAGACAAGTGTTGTGATTAAGGCTCTTAAAAGGAGACATCATCTTGTTGGTGATTCAATTGTCAGAGGTGTTTCTTTAGGAAATCATGTGGAAGTGTCAAATGAAGTTAGTTGTTTACCTGCTGCTACTGTTGAGAGAGAGAAAAAAACATTTTAAAAATGATCAAAGAAAGCTAGTGAAGAGTGCAATGTTGATTTTGTTGTGCACCTTGGCAAATGATTTTTCCCAGAAAGATGTGCAGAACGCACATCAGTCTGTAAAAAATCATTTGCCAAGGTGCATCTTTTGAAGATCCTGCTCAAAATTCTGGAAATTCTTCTGAACAGAACATTCAGAAGGATTTCCAGAATTTTGAGCAGGATCTTCAAAAGTTAGGCTGTACTGTTACATTTTCAGAGGTCTTACCTTTGCATAATGGACGACAAGAGAAAGTACTTTATATAGCAGAGTTCAATGTTTGGTTAAAGGATAATTTCACCTTTGGAACATGTTTACACGGTCCACCCGTTTTTAGCTCTGTGAGTTCTGTGAATGAGTGCCTACAAGTCCCGGAAGCCTTAGTGGCTGTCGACTTGTAGTTTTTAATGGACTACGGCGCTGTGGAGTGCCATGGTAGTTCATTGAAGCTTCCTGTCAGAATATATGCTTGACCGTACATCCCGTACGGCAAGCAAATATTCTAACAGATCTACTGATCGCTGGTGCAATGCTTTACAGGCTCCTTTGGATGAAAATAATAAATGCACATTTTTTTACCTGCAAAAAAAGTGCATTTATTATTTTTGTCCAAAAGGTGAACTTAACCAAAACCTACATCTGTGCACCATTCCTTTAAAAGATATGTTAGTTCATGATGCTATCAGGTGGGTTGACATTGAGCTGTATAAAAGAGATTGTCTGCATCCCTCACACAAGGGCACTAAGTGTCAGGAATGGACTCAGCACTGGTGGTGGGACTCACCTGCCGTGTGGGCTGCAGTACCAGAGCTGACCAGCGGGTGCTCTCAACAATGGACTCAGCACTGGTGGTGGGACTCGCCTGCCGTGTGGGCTGCAGTACCAGAGCTGCCCAGCGGGTGCTCTCAGCAATGGACTCAGCACTGGTGGTGGGACTCACCTGCCGTGTGGGCTGCAGTACCAGAGCTGACCAGCGGATGCTCTCAGCAATGGACTCAGCACTGGTAGAGGGATCCGCCAGAGGTATGTGCAGGTAAGGCTGGATCCGTGCAGGATGGATGGATGGCAGAGTAGTTAGCGTGGTCAGACGGGCCAAGTCAGCAACGTGCGGGCAGCAAGGTACCAAAGGAGCAGGCAGAGAATGGTCAAGGTCACAAGCCGGGTTCAGTAACTCACGGACAGCGCGGTACAGGGGATCAGGCATAAGGATGGTCAGGCAAGCCAGGGGTTCAACAGGAGACGGTCAGCAGAGGTCAGGATCAAGCCGGGTGAGCAACGAAGCATGAACTCAAGATACTAGGTACAGAGGCTCATGGGAAAACATACACCAAGGCCCAGAGCACAGGCCTGGTCATGGCTTAAATACACCTTTCTGCAATCAGCCCCAGGTTTGGCTGATTGTGAGCTTCTGGCTGCTAAGAGCACCCGCTGGTCAGCTCTGGTACTGCAGCCCACACGGCAGGTGAGTCCCACCACCAGTGCTGAGTCCATTGCTGAGAGCACCCGCTGGTCAGCTCTGGTACTGCAGCCCACACGGCAGGTGAGTCCCACCACCAGTGCTGAGTCCATTGCTGAGAGCACCCGCTGGGCAGCTCTGGTACTGCAGCCCACACGGCAGGTGTGTCCCACCACCAGTGCTGAGTCCATTGCTGAGAGCACCCACTGGTCAGCTCTGGTACTGCAGCCCACACGGCAGGTGAGTCCCACCACCAGTGCTGAGTCCATTCCTGACACTAAGCTTCTTAGTATAAAATTGAGTTGTTTTTTGGACATTTTTATTATACAGAATTTATATAGCACCAATCGTTTGTGCAACGCTTTACAATACAGTTGTGCGCAAAAGTTTACATACCCTGGCAGAAATGAAATTTTGGCATTGATATTACAAATATGACTGATCATGCCAAATAATGCTCTTTTATTGAAGGCCGATGATCATATGAAGCCATTTATTATCAAATACTTGTTTGGATCCTTTTTAAATCATAATGATAACAGAAATCACCCAAATGGCCATGATCAAAAGTTTACATACCCTGGAATGTTTGGCCTTGGTACAGACACACAAGGTGACACACATGGGTTGCAATGCCAATTAGTGGTTAATGTCAGTCTTTTGACAGTCCTTTTCTGATCCCTATGGCTCACTATCTAGCCCAGTCAGTGCTTCCAGGTAAGAGCTAACAAACTCATTGACTATTTATACTCTGACACTAATTGAAATTTAAAAAGCCACAGGTGTGAGACATTAACCTCTAATTGGCATTTTAACCCATGTGTGTCACCTTGTGTGTCTGTACTAAGGCCAAACATTCCAGGGTATGTAAACTTTTGATCCGGGCCATTTGGGTGATTTCTGTTATTATGATTTAAAAAGGAACCAAACAACTATTTGATAATAAATGGCTTCATATGACCATCATCCTTCAATAAAAGAGCATTTTGTGGCACGATCAGTCATATTTTCAATATCAATGACAAAATTTCACAATTTCTGGCAGGGTATGTAAACTTTTGAGCACAACTGTATAAAGGGGGACAGTACAAATACAATACAGTTAAATACAGAAGGAATAGGAAGGCCCTGCTCATGGAGCTTACAATCTATAGGATGCATTTAAACTGAGAAATGAGGGCAGATATGTAATTGTTAAGGAGCATTTCTGTCACCAGCAGGTTGAAACAAATGTGAGGGCTTGTGTTGCTAAGGACTGGGCTGATGGGGTGGTCACTTCAGTTAAAGTTTTTGGTGGTAAAAATAAAGCAGCAGATAGCAGTGTTTGTCATGTCATGTGCACAAATGCTCATAGTTTAGGCAACAAGTTTAGTGAGCTCTTATGTCTAGGGACAACTTGGACTTTGTTGCAATTACAGAGATGTAGTTCAAGGATTCAAATGACTGGGAAATAACTATTCCAGGGTATACACTATACAGGAAAGACAGAGTAGGGAAGAGGGCAGGTGGAGTTGCCATATATGTCAAAAATAGCATAATGCTAACATTAAAAAAACAAATGAAATCTTTGAAACCCTCCTGGGTCTGCCTTCCAACCAGAGAGGGCTCTTCCCTCAGAATTGGTGTGATATGGGGCGTGGCTGGGATGTGAAGAGAATAAGTCACACTTTGCCGGAGCTTTGTGTCTGCCATCCTGAAACCCGGTCTGCGGGCACTACCTACCATACAGACCGGCTCCGATCCTTTGACTGTATCCACCAAAGCATCCCTTCCTCTCATCTGGTTCCAATGATGCCTTCCTCTACACAGCACACCACCCACTTGTCCTCCCTGCTCAGCTTCAGCGGTGGCCATCTTGCCTGTGAAATAGTCTGTAGCAGTCATGTGGTCGAGCACACAGACTCTTCCGGAGCCGGGTAAACCTACCAGCACTGATCTCCAGGCAGCCATAACCTCCTGTAAGGAGTCGCTGGTAGCGAAGATGGACTCTCTCCATTGGCATAAGCTTGATACAAATGACATGGAGAAATTTAGATCCCGCCTGTCCGAGGCTGAGAACCGGATATCTCAGGCTGAGGATACCTTCGCTGCAGAATCCAGGGAGCTCCATGCCCTCCAGAGGCAGGTAAAAGCCCTCCAAGATAGGGCTATTGATACCGAAAATGACAAATAATCTGCGGATCCTGGGTTTACCTGAGCAGGCCTAACAACCAACAGTTTTCAGAGCATTTCCTAACCATGCTGCTGGGCCTAGAATATTTGCCGTCCACCTTCAGTGTGGAATGGGCACATAGAGTGGCCCCTTCCCCACCGGAACCACCCTTTTCTCTTGAAATTGCTCAACTATCAGGATAGAGATATGCTACTCGCCCATGCCCGAAATTGTCTGGGCCTGACCTTTTGATAACAGGATTTCCTTGTTCCCAGATTACTCTCCTGAAGTTAAATAGCGCTGGCGCTCCTTCATAGAAGTCCACAAACACCTCCGTGACGAGGGTCTCACAGCCTTTTGTTTCCCAGCAAGCTAAGGATCGTCAACAGAGATGTGACCCGGTTCTTCGATTCTCCTGAAGCGGCTTCAGGCTGTCTGGACACTCGCTGAGTTTCTTCCTGTTCTGTTCCTTTGAATATGCTGATCGAGGGGTCCCAGTTGCACCTTTTTCCACTGTATCCTTTATGACCGCTATTGATCCCTATTCAATGCTATCTTTTCCTGGCCAAGTTCTTGTTGATTGGGCCGGTGCCTTGTCCTTTATTTTTCTATAACTAGTGCCAGCTATGGAGCTCTGTGCTTCCCTTTTAGCAGCTGTAAATACAGTTACCTGTTTTTAGTGCCTTGGACACATTGTCCTTTGGACCCCCTTTGATAGTAGAGCTGTGACGCAAATGGTGGATCCGGTGTCATCCCTGTTCTCCCCACTAAACACTAGACTTTCTTGTAACTGGTTCCTGTTTTGTACTTGGTATAGGCCCTGCTTGTCTATCTAGCAAGGGCAAGATATGTGCACTTGTGCCTGGGTGTTTATACTTTAAAATGTTGGTAATATGTGTTGGCTCCCACTTGGTTTGCTGTCCCTTGAGCCCCCCCCCCCCCCCCCGCCTCCCCCATCTCTCCCCTTATCCTATGTGGCACTTTTTGCCTTACTGTAATGTACATGGTTGGGGAGCCTGATGCGTCCTCTTTCCACTCCTGCTCGGGACCCCTGATAGGGTAGACAGAAGGTATCGAGCTAGGAGAGGCACGAGTGCCTGATGAGTCTGCGGTGACAGCTGGCAGTTGATGACCCAGAGGACCAGGATGCAGGTCGGTTGCAGATGCAGGTGAGCAGGTGCAGCAGCAGTAAGGTATAATGGAGATACAGACAACCGTGGCAGCTAGCAGCCAGGAATAGAATAGAAGGCATGTGAGATAGAAACGTCAGGCAAGCCGGGTCAGGATCAATCGAGCAAATCAGGTACAGAGGAGCAGGCAAGCGGATAGTCAAGGAATGAGCTGGGTCAGTGCAGGCGGAGTTCAATCATAGTCAGGTAAAAGCAGGTAGATAACAGAAGTCAGGATACAAGCACAGAATGTAGTAGACCAAAAGGCACCATTCTAAGTGCAGCAGGGGTTTAAATAGCCCGCCTGTGCACGTCAGCGCATGCGCACCGGCTCGGTTAACGGGACTGGTGCACAGATGTGTGCAGATGCGAAACGCCTTTTCCCTGACAGTGCCCCCCTCTTAAGGGCAGCCTCCGGATGCCCAACTGGGCCATTCTGTCAGGGTGCTTGCGTCTAAATGCCAAGATTAGGTCTCTAGCGAAAACATTGTATTCTGGCTCCCATGAATTATCTTCAGGTCCATATCCCTTCCATTTAATTAGGTATTGGAGCTGATTCCTTCTTCTGCAATCAATGATCTTGTCTACCTCATATTCTTCCTCGCCATTGATGATCACTGATTCAGGTGGTTTCGATTTTCGTTCAGGAAAAGGGTTAGGAACTGAGGGTTTGAGTAGTGACATGTGGAATACAGGATGTATCCTTAGTGTTTCTGGCAAGGTAAGCTAGTATGAAACACTATTGATCCTCTTCTTTACTGGGAAAGGTCCTTTCTTTAGTTGTAGACAGCCATGCCTCTTCACCAGGCTCCAGGATCAAGTCCCCCTTTCATTCCTTATCAAAAAATGTCTTATTGTATTGTTGGGCTCTCAGGATTGCCTCCTGTAGTACTTTGTTGTTCTGTTGGAGGAACACAAAAGTATTCTGTACTGCTGGAATCGATAATTCGGGCAACGTATTGGATAAAAATAATGGATGGAATCCATAGTTTGAGAAGAATGGAGATTGTTTTGTGGCCGAGTGCTTTGAGTTGTTATAAGCAAACTCGGCCAAGGTCAACAATGACACCCAGTCGTCTTTGGAAAATGAAGTAAAGCAACGGATATATTGTTCTAATGTCTGATTTGTTCTTTCAGTTTGTCCATTAGTATGGGGTTGATAGGCGGAAGAAAATTTGTTCTATTCTTAATTTTTCACAAAGTGCTTTCCAGAACTTTGAGGTGAATTGTACTCCTCGTTCGGAAACAATATTTCTCGGGACTCCATGGAGTCTTACTACTTCTTTAATGAAGCTTTGGGCCATCTCCGTTGCAGAGGGTACTCCTTTCATGAGAATGAAATGAGCCATCTTCGAAAATCCATCCACCACAACAAAGATGGCCGAACAACCTTCAGATGAGGGTAATTCCACGATGAAATCCATTGAAATCATCTTCCAAGGTTGGTTGGGAACTGGTAAGGGCCTCAATAGTCCCCATATTTTGCTCCTATTGCTCTTATTATGTATGCACGTAGAACAAGAGTTTATGTAAGCTTTGCAGTCCTTTTCCCATTCAGGCCACCAGAACAGATGTTGTATTAAGTCTAGAGTCTTGTGGACCCCAAAGTGTCCTGCCAGGGGATGATCGTGACATAATCCTAAAATCTTTAGCCACACACTTTCCAGTGCAAAAATTCTGTCTCCCGACCACAGTAAGTCCTCTGTAGCCGATAAGGTAACTCCTGGAGGTGAGGGAGCCCCTACTGATGCCTGCTGGACTTGTGACAACAGTTCTGTTTGTAAGAAACAGAAATTTCCTGCTGAAAGCACCGTGCCAGAAATGGAAAGATCCCTAAGATCATCGAACATCCGAGACAGGGCGTCGGGTTTGACATTCTTGGAGCCTGGCCTATAGGTTATGTGAAACGTGAATCGTGAAAAGAAAAGTGATCACCTGGCTTGTTGGGGTTTCAAATGCTTTGCCATCTTCAGGTATTCCAGTTTCTTATGGTCTGTATAGATCAGGATAGGGGTGTGTTGCTCCTTCCAAGAGATACCTCCACTCCTCTAAAGCCGATTTGATAGCCAGCAGTTCTCGATCCCCTACATCATAGTTCCTCTAGAGGGGATACATTGCGGGAAAAGAATGCTACTGGATGTAGTAGAAGTTTCAGGCCCTGTCGCTGAGATAGGACTGCCCCCACTGCATTCTCTGAGGCGTCAACCTCCACCACAAAAGAGAGTGTCGGATCTGGATGATTCAGGTGCTGAGGTGAATAGTTTCTTTAATGAATCGAAATCCGTCTGCGCTTTGGGTGTCCAATGAAATCGGATGCCTTGCTTGGTCAGTTGGTTAATGGGGTCTATGATGGCTGAGAAGCCCTTGATAAATCTCCTGTAGAAGTTTGCGAATCCAATAAAGCATTTTATTCCCTTTTTGTCTGATGGTGCAGGCCATTTCAAGATGGCAGAGACCTTCTGGGGATCCATCCTGAACACTTCAGTGGAGATGATTAATCCCAAGAATTGGATGCTCTGACGTTCAAATTCTCATTTCTCATTCTTGTCATAAAGACCATGAGGTCTTAGGTGACTGAGGACCTTTTGTACATGTCCTCGAAGTTCAAGGGAAGCAGAAAAAATTAAAATGTCTTCAAGGTACACTATAACAAAAATGCCTAGGAAGTCTCTGAAAATATCATTCACAAAATGCTGGAAGGTTGCTGGAGCGCTATAGGCCAAAGGGCATAACTAGGTATTCAAAATGGCCAAATCTGGTACGAAAGGCAGTTTTCCACTCATCTCCTTCTCAGATACGTACAAGATTATAAGCCGCTCTTAGATACAGTTTGGTAAACAAGGTTGCAGATCTAAGTCTCTGGAATAGTTATGGAACCAATGGTAGGGGTATCTGTTCTTGAGTTTGATGTTATTTAGCTCACGGTAGTCAACACAGGGACGAAGAGAGTGATCCTTCTTTTCTACGAAGAAGATGCCAGCTTCCGCCGGGGAGATAGATGGGTGGATAAACCCCTTCTTCAGGCTGTTGTCAACGTACTCTTTTAGTGCTTCCAATTCCCGCTCTGACGAGGGGAAAATCCGACCAAAGGGAATCTCGGCCCCAGGTAATAATTTGATTGGGCAGTCATATGGTCTATGTGGTGGCAGCACCACATTTGCTAAAGATGTCCAGGAAATTGATAGGATTATGTGCCTGCAACCAGGGGATTCCAAAGATAACCTGAAATAGTGGGGAAGGAATGGCATCCAGACATAATAGTTCCTTGTGGCCCTAGGAAGGTATCATGACTGGTAAGGGATCGTTTCCTGGGTGACTGCTCCAGATTTGATGTTGGATCCATCAGCCAAATATACTGTAAGTCTCTGTGGTTTGGCTCGTAAGGGTATATGGTGTTGCCGGGCAAAGGTTACATCAATAAAACCGCTGCAAGCTCTGGAGTCAAGGATAGTGGAGACTGGAAGGGCTCTTTCCGAAAGCCGAAATGAGACGGGAATAGAGATGGGAGCAGGAGGTGGACTGGTGGGTAAGTTTGGCGACTTACTCAACTTGGTGGGGCAGTTTCGCACGTAGTGCCTGGATTCTCTGCAATAGAGGCACAAGTAGTCTTGGTGTCAACGCTGGCATTCTTCCAGTGTCAATGAGGTTTGTAATAGACCCAGTTCCATGGGTTCAGGTTCTTCAACTGAGAGTGTAGTGGAGCTTCTTGGCGCCATTTTTGTCGGTGGTGGTGCCCTGGGTAGCATCCATATGGAGCGGCCTAGCCCGGTAGATCTCTCTAATCTATGCTCCCTGAGATGACGGTCAATCTGTATAGTGAGATTAATCAGCTCTTCCAGAGTGTTCTCCCACGCGGGCTAGTTCATCCTTGAGGGGCTCAGCAAGGCCTAGGCGGAACTGGTAACATAGGGCAGCATCATTCTATTTGGTATCGGCACTCCAGCGCCTAAACTCCATGATGTAGTCCTCCACTGCCCTGCTTCCCTGCTGGAGTGCATGAAGAGCGGCCTCTGCTGATGCGGATCGCTGGGGGTCATCGTAGAGCTGAGCCATGGAGTCAAAAAAGATATTTAAGGTTAACTTGGTATCCTTCTTTTCCAGCAAGTGATGGGCAGATGCCTGCGGTTCTCCCTGGAGAGATCACAAACCCCACCTTACCGTAGTTGTTTCTAGGGAAAAGGTACAGGGTTGTAAAGCAAAATAAAGTTCACATGCATTGCGGAACTCCCGGAATTTGCCGCAATCACTAGAAAATCTCGGTGTAGGGACCCTGGGTTCGGGAGGTAGCATCATTACAGCAGGAGGCATTATGTTTCCTGGAGCAGCAACGGGAGCAGGTGCTGCTGCGGCACTAGCAGAAGGTGCAGGTAAGGTCTGAAGCAGTTCTCCAGTCGTGTGTATCCCTCTTGCAGATCCTTGATGGCCTATGTTAGTACCGAGATGTGAGGACAGATTTCACTAGAGGAGAGGCCCCTCTGTCAGGCTTCGACATGGCCTTCTGGTACTGTAACGTACCTGGTTGGGGAGCCTGATGTGGAGAGAAGGTGTCCTCTTACCGCTCCCGCTCAGGACCCCTGATAGGGTAGACAGAAGGTATCGAGCTAGGAGAGGCACAAGCGCCTGACGAGTCTGTGGTGACAGCTGGCAGGTGATGACCCAGGGGACCAGGATGCAGGTGCAGCAGCAGGAAGGTATACCGGAGACAACCGTGGCAGCTGGCAGCAAGGAATAGTCACAGGCAGGAGAGGTAGAAATGTCAGGCAAGCCGGGTCAGGATCAATCAGGCAAATCAGGTACAGAGAAGCAGGCAAGCAGATAGTCAAGGAATGAGCCTGGTCTGTGCAGGTGGAGTTCAATCGTAGTCAGGTAAAAGCAGGTAGATAACAGGAGTCAGGATTCAAGCACAGAATGTAGTAGACCAGAAGGCACCATTCTAAGTGCAGCAGGGGTTTAAATAGCCTGCCTGTGCACGTCAGCACGTGCGTGCAACCACATGCGCACCGGCATGGCTAACAAGCACCCGGCGCTGGTGCACAGATGTGAAACTCCTTTTCCCTGACACCTATGACAGTGGCATCACAACAGCCAGACACCATCAAGATCCTTTCCTGGAATGTCCGGGGTTTGAACTCAAAATTTAAAAGGGCACTCCTGTTTCAATATTTGAAAACATACACGCCTCGTATTATTTTACTCCAAGAAACTCACCTAATGGGCAGCAACCTTTTAGCATTTACAAAAACCTTGGATCCAACGGTGTTTTCATGCAGCAAATTCTTTTTTCCAGAGGGGTTTCCTCATTTGTAGGTCATTGCCATGCACGATAGAAGCTATGCATACTGATCACCAGGGTAAATATATGGTGGTGGTTCTTAATCTGTGACGACAATGCTGTGTACTGGTTTGTCTACATACCCCCACCCTATTCTGACTCCATCTTATACATAGTACTAGAGAAGGTTGCTCCATATCTACCAGCTAAATTGTTACTAATCTGTGATTTTACTGCAGTTCTGGCCCCTGAACTGGACAGGTCCACTCCGGGGCAGCATACCTCATGCAGTCTGGCATCCTGGGCTCTGGCAGAAAATCTTGCAGAGGTCTGGTGATAGAAATAAACCTCTTCTAAAGTTTACTTCTGGTTCTCAATGTCACACTGGACATCATCCCGCATTGATTTGGCCTTTGCCAACCACGCTTTGCTGGTAGATGTTCAGGATGTCCTATAGTTTCCCAGTGGAAACTGTCCAATCATTCTCCTATGGAACTCTTTCTGCGAGTCATGCACACTCGCAATAGCTCTCTGTGGTGGCTTGGGGCCACTGGATCTTGCATCCAGAAGTTGTGAATCAGATACCCCCCATAGTTGAGCATCCTCTACACAGGCTTGACAAAGGAGTCGTGCAGTTCTGAAATGTGTAACTATGTCCCCTATAAGTCCATCATTGTGTGATGTACCTTCCTTTCAGCTTTGCGTTCTGCGGATCATCTCTGCTTTCTGGTAGTTGATATCCTCACATGACCCATCCAGCGGTAGTGCTACAGATTCCAGGACTGTGTTGATGTTTTCCTCACGGAACTCCCTTGCTGATGAACAGTCTTTGATAATATACACAGTGTTATCTGCCATTATGGGAGTTGCTACTTGTCTTTAAGATTGTTTACATACTACACCAAGGGTGTCAACCTCAATTTAATTGCAGGTTGCATCAGCATTATGTTTTCCCTTAGAGGGCCAGTTGTATCTGTAAGACTAGATGTCCAGAGCACTCCACCCCCTTTACATCAGATGGCAATAGGCCCCCCCTTGCATCACAGTGCACCCCCCTTATCTTGTTCTGCTTCCAGGAAGAATCGGGGAAGGGAGCGGAGAAGCAGAAAGTGCAGGGTTTGAAGGAGGACCAGAGGAGGGCTGGGGTCAGCTCCCAGAGTCTGCTGAATGCAGAGGCCAGGGGAGCCAGAGATGAGGGGGTGCTGCAGCTTCACAGAGAAGCAAAGGGATCTGGTGGAAGAGTTCTTTGCTGCTGACTGCTTAGACAAGGTGAGGTGGAGATGAGGAGGGTGTTGTAGCTGTAGGAGAGGTGCAAGGGCCACATGAAATGGCCTGGTTGGTCAGATTCGGTACATGGGCCTTGTGTTTGACGCATGTGTAGTACACTTAGTCTGGTGCCGTCTGCTGTTCCTTTGTGAGAAAAGATGGGAATGCATTCTGTTTGAAGGTAAACATCTCTATTGGGTGCTCACTGTGCATGCACGAGTAACACTGCGCTTTGTGAATGGTTCCGTAGTCTTCGGAGGCCTGTCATGTGTCCCAGAAAACTACGGGGAGGGAGGGGGGAGGACAGCTTCCAATTCTGATCGCCTAGACGATCGCAGCAGAAATGGGAATGGCTACCTGTAAATTTTGAGTACCTGCTCCCCAAAGGTGCCAATGCTTAACAGGGAGCAGGGGACCAGTCCTTGAAGTGGAACTTCCTCTTTTCTGTGGACTTCCACTTTAAGTGCATCAAGAAGATGACAGGTGGTAAAAGTACTTTTTTTGCTCAGTAAGAAGGAGGAGGGGGGTCTACACAGGTAAACTGGGTCCCACAGGACAGAAAAAGTTGTAATTTCCTTTCAGGCATCCACTTCCAAAGCCAAACAAGGCAATTCTTTACAACTCCAGTTATGGCTTCCCAAGCTTTTCAAGATCCTAAGTCTCCTTCCCAATGAAGGGGCATCCCTTCTACTGTCTGGGGGAACATCTGCTGGCCTTTTCCACCACCAAGTGTCAGAAGATCTCAAACACCTGTGTACAGGTTGTCGCCACTTCTGAGTAAAAACTGGATTTTCAAACAAGTTGTTCTCACTTTTTTGCCCTTCAGTTTGCCTTTATCCCCTCTGTGCAGAGCAGATTTGTACAAAGGTCTATCCCAGCTTTCACCAGTGGTTGTGACCCTGATTCCTGGGGTTCTATTCAAACCTGTTTACTCCCAAGTCAATGGGGATGTAAGATCCATTCTGGACTTCAAATCTCTACACCATTTTCTGAAGGTCACGAACTTCCAGTAGGAATCAGCAAGATCAGTCATAGCAGCCATCCATCCAGTGGAATTCATGGTATTGACTGATGTAAAAAAATGCATATTTACACACCAGTGTTGTTTGAGCTTTGCAATTGAGAATTTATAATTTCATTTCGCAACCCTTTCCTTTGGGCTGGTAACTGCTGCTCAAGCTTTTAGAAAGATCCTGGCTCAGTTTTTTGCCCTGATGTGTTTCCAAGGGATTCACATTATGGGTTACCTAGATTACCTTTTTCTGCAGGAGAGGTTGGCATTTACCATTAAGGAGAACCTCCAAAAGATGATCCAAGTCCTGCAGAAACGTGGTTGGATTCTCATTCTCCACTGATCAATTTTGGAACTGTCTCAACATCTAGAATACCTGGGTTTTGTCCTAAACACAGCCCAGAACAAGGTATATGCATAACAGAAGAATCGATTTCCAACCATTCTCTGGAACTGGACAGGTCCTTCCAGCTGAACTGGACAATCCTCTCCACAAATCTAAGCCTCTCGGTTTGGGGAGGGGTGTTAGGGAAAGCATTGGCTCAAGGAACTTGGTCAGTGAAGGAGTCTGTGCTTCCATTTAAAATTCTGAAGTTGAAAGCCATTTACCTATCCATCCTGTGGTGAACAACCCTTCTTTGGGGTCTCTCAGAATGAACTCTTACAGCTGTGGCCTACATGAATCACCAAGTTTGCAAAAAAGGTGTGTGGTTCAGGAGGAGATAGAGATCAGTGTTCCATCCATATTTGCTGTGCACATTCCAGGAGTGGAAAATTGGCAGGCAGATTTTCTATCCCTAGGGTAATTGTCACTGCATCCAGATGTGTTCCAGAAGATGTCTCATCAGAGGAGGACCCTGGACATAGACTTTCTGGTGGCCAGATTCAACAAGAAACTGGACAGATGTGTCCAGAATGAGAGGCATTTGCTATGGACACTCTAGTGAATCCGTTGGATCAATTCCAACTGATCTGTGTCCCTATATTGCTATCAAGTCGGGTTTCTAGGAATAAAGTATAAAGGGTTTTGGTGGCTCCTCAGTGACCTTTGCCTTAATCAAGTTTTTGGTTCTCAGATGTTGTTCTCATGCTAGTGGAACTTCCATGGGTTCTCCTGATCTAGCCAATACCCTCTGTCGCAATGTTCCAGCTACCATCCTGCTTCACGGTTGCTGTCTCAATTGCTGGCTGTAACGGCATGGCTATAGATTCCCAGAAAGAGAGTGATCTTCGATTCAGTGATTCCCACACTTCTGAAGGACATAAATGCATCTTTGCACAAAGTGTATCATACTTCCATTGGTATGAGCAAAGGAACTTCCATCCTTGCCAAAATTTCCATGCTTCGTTTACTTGCCTTTCGTCAATAGCGGCTGGACCAGAAACTGGCATTGAGTACCATAAAAAAGCAGGTCTCAGTGCGGGCCATTCTGTTCGAGTACCCTAGTCACTTATGCTTTCATGATGGCCTTTGTATAGGGGGTTGCCCATGGCGCCAATGAAGCCACCAATTAAACCTTCCCTTGGTACTTTCTGTCTTCCTGAGCCGCTTTTTGAACCACTCCAGGAAATTCCATTGGTGGATCTTACCCCCAAAGTCTCTTCTAGTGGCACTTCTGCCAGATGGCTATCGTTGCCGGCTGCTCTGTGTTTGTAAGGAGCCCTTTTTTGAGTTTTCACAGGGACAAGGTGGTCTAGCGACGAAATACTTTTTTTGCCTAAAGTAGTATCTGGATTGCACAAATGAGGATACTATTTTTCTGTCATTTTGCCCTTCTCCTAAGGGTCCAAAGCTCTCCATTGTCTGAATGTAGTGCAGGCTGTGTGAGTTTTCCTCGCAGCCACAACCTCCACCTGAAAAGTGGACTCACTTTTCATCTTCCTCGAGGGCCCTAACAAGCATTATTCTGCCTCGGTGTCCACTAATGCTGTGCGGATTCACCAGGTTGTTCTCATGCCTGTACCTTTTGAAGAGCAAAGAGCCTTGCTTTCTAGTTAAGGCTCATTCTGCAAGATATGTTGAAACATCTTGTGTGTTTCAGCATCAGTCTTCTATTGTACAGCTTTGTAAGGATGCTAGTGTTGCGGGCCATTGTTTTTCAGACTTGGCCTTTGTTTTGGGGGTCTGTTGGCAGGTTTTTGGTGGCCATTACCCTACCCCAATTTATTGCTTCAGGATGTCCCACTGCATTGATTTGTTGGAGTGTTAAAGCTTTGAGTGGCTTGCCAGTGTCCTGAAGGTGCGACATCCATTATGGTTTGCAAACCTGTGTCCTGTACTGTACTCCTAGAAATAATTTTAGAGGTATGTAAAAAATCCACCCCTCAGTTGTATTGCTTAAGGACTTTGGGTCAAGGCTTAAGGGATTCTGTGTCCCATATTGTGCGATTAAGAAATCAGGATATTTGACTTGCCTGTAAATTCTTTTCCTTTGAATACAGTACAGGGCACATGACATCCTTCCCTGCTGTTTGGTTTGAATTGAAATCCATCTAATGTTACTTTTAACAGAATTTGCTCAAAATAAACTAATAAATATAGTGTTCTTTGAAAGCCCCACATACAATTTAGAAATGTGGTATTGACTGTTAATATGAATATTATTACTTTTACAAATTTATATTTATTTTTTCTGTTGATTGAACTAGATGGACTTGTCCTTTTTTTTTTTTTTTCAACCTTACTATGCAACTGTGAGGGCAAGTGGTGTGTGGGGACACATGCTCCTTACCCCTCTCCCTTTGCTGGCCAGCCAGGCTTAATGCTTACATACAATAAGGGTCTATATTTTTTTGTTCTGTTTTCAGTTCAGCCAGAACTGGCTGAGATTCTAACCACGTATGAGCAGGCTGAATGTATTTAAGTTGATCGATCGATCAACCTGCTGGATTTTACATGCGATTATCGCTAGTGGCTGTAATCACTGTGCTCTCCTACAGGGGTCAGTGTACCCCGCCCCCCTGCTGGGAGATCACAAAGGGATACATTGTCAACAATGTCTGTGTTGATGAGTGGATCGAGTGGAAAGAAATGATCTCAATCTCTGGCCTGCCTTACATTCACCTGCCAGACAGGAATCATTGGCTACCAACTGAATGTGCTAGGAATGGTTGAGTCACTGGTTGTTATGGACCTGCCACCATCCATTGTTTCAGTTCCAGCTGGAGGTTTGCTTAGCCAAATACCTATCCGTTTCACCATTCGTACAGAAATATCATCTATGTACACAGTGCAGAGTTCTCCCTTATATTATCATCCCTTCTAGTCAAATGTTCTAAGCCTATAGTGATAGACTATTTTCTCTATTGTTTGAATGTCCTTTAACTTTCTTAGAGCTCCAGTCAAAATTAAAAAAAAAATTAAATTCCACATTTAGAAGAAACTGTAGCGGCTGACTTTTAAAAAAAAAAAACTGTCACTCCCCTGTTTCTCAATCCAGAGGTTTCCTCACCGCAGCCGGGTTCATCAGCTATCATGTGTCCTTGGTGCCCACAGTGTGGACATCCGGCTGTGACAGCTTGCAACCTCACAGCGGGGTGCCCACTGTGTATGAACGAGTAGCACTGCATTTTGTGAATGGTCCCGTAGTATTCTGGGACCTTTCACGTGTCTGAGACTCAGAGAGGGGGAGTTTGGGGAGGACAGCTTCAGCTTCCGATCTCCTAGGTGATCACAGTGGAAGTCAGAGCAAGTACGCCCTCCCCACCCCACTCCCCAAAGGTGCCAATCCTTAATGGGGAGCAGGACTAGGCCTTAAAACTTCCCCTTTTGGATGGAGCTCTGCTTTAAGTCAGCCCATACATGAATCTGCCATTCACACATTCATAGATGGGGGAATCCCTCCCACTTTGCTATTGTGTTCTGAAAATGGGGAGACTTCCATTAAGTCTGGATACAGTCACAGCTATAGCCGGTGGCACTGATCAAGCAAAAAATTTCCAACAGGCTGGTTGTACAGAAGTCGATCAAGAGGTCGCCTTCTGTGCAAGCTGCCTGCCCATAGATGGATCAAAATTCATTAGATCCCTGTTGAACTGGCCAAATTTCAATCCATCTATGGCCAGCTTAACTCTTATGATTGAATGTTCTTTTGGCATTTTCTCTTATGATTGAATGGTAAGAGAATGTTATATTTGCCCAGTGAAAGGCAACAAATAGAAATTAACATACACATTATAAACATTGCGGATATTATTTGGGACTTTTGCATGAATGAGATGTTTGCAAAGTGAATTTTTTTAGAGGCATGCTGGGAGAGAGGAAAGCTGCGGCAGAGTAGATTGGAGGGAGGACAGAAAGGACCGGCACAGAGGTGGAGATGGACAAGAGGGCGTGGGTGCAGTGACAGGAGATGCCGGGAGGAGCAGCCAGAGATTGGTGAGAAAGGGGACACACAGGAGGTCCCGGGAGCAGAGACAGGAATGGCTGGGTCCTTGGAGTGAGGAGCAGCTGGATTGGTAAGTGCAGGTGCGGGACACACAGGGGTTGTGAGAAGCAGTGACAGGAGAGGCCAGACAGCAGAAAGGCGCAGGAGCAAGGACAGGAGTGGCCGGACAGAAAGAAGCTGTGACAGAAGAGTGGCCAGCACTTGACGGGGCAAAAGCCTCACTGCCAGGAGAAGCTGCAGGCACAATCTAAGGGAAGAAGCTTAATAGAGACATAGTGAGTAGCATGGAGTATTGTATTGTGAGCACGAGACAGTCAGGAGGAGCGGCAGGAGGGTGTGAGTACACTGATAGGAGGAGTGCCTATGAGTGTGGAAACTCAGGGAAAAAGCTGAGGCACTGTGACTAAAGTGAAGTATTTGGTGTACTGTTGGAGTTCTGGGAGTAATTCTGTAGTGACTTTGAGTACTGGGAGTAATTTAGGAATAACTTTTGAGTACTGGGCGTGTTTTTGGAGTGCTGGAATGGATTTGAAGTACTGGTAGTAATTTTTGGAGTTGTTTTGAGTATTGGTAGTTAACAACAAATTATATATAGTAGAAGGGGGAAAAGAAGAAAAAAAAACTAATTTTTCCTGGAACATTCTCATTAGGTAAAAGGGTAAAATGTCCAACAGGATTGGTGATGTGACCCAGTGTACATCTTGCTCCATGTGTACACTCCTTTCTCTGGAAGCCCCGATCCTGGATCTAGAGAATCAGATGGCAGCACTGTGAAGTATCAACAATCTGGAATGGAGCGTGGAAGTTACCCAGCAGGTGCTGCCGGGGCCAGTATAGAGGGGGGGGGGATATGGAGGTGCAGGAACCAGAGGCTGGTAGTTGGGTGAAAGTTAGGAGGGGAAGAGGTAAGAGCCTTAGAGAGGCTAATCCTGAGTTGGTACATTTCAATAAATATGCCGAGTTGCATGATGTTGGAGATATCCGCTCAGGGTTGGCATTGCTGGAGCTGACGCCCTCCCCTAGAGGCCAGGGGAACAACTGCTCTGGTAAGGAGAGGGGCAAGAGTACAGGCAAGGTTAGGCAGATACTGGTGGTAGGGGACTTCTATTAGGACAGATAGGGAAATCTATCACAAAGACACTGATCCCTGAACAGTATGTTGTTGTTTACCGGGCACTTGGGTTTAACATACCTTGGATCAGATGGACAGATTGTTGGGTGGGGCTGGGGAGTGACCAGCTGTTATGGTACACGTTGGTATCGACAAAGTTAGAGGAAGGTGGAGTGTCCTAAAAAATTATTTCAGGGTCTTAAGGGCTATATTGAAGAGGAGACACAACAAATATAAAAATATATAATCCCCCTGCACTCCACTGGTATGAACAAACACAACCCCAAATATACAGTTGCAAGAAAAAGTATGTGAACCCCTTGGGATTATGTGGAGTTTTGCATGAATTGGGCATAAAATGTGCTCTGAACGTCAACTAAGTCACAGCAATAGAAGAACACAGTCTGCTGAACATAATACTACACAAACATTAGATGTTGTCATGGTTTAATTGCACATAACATGTAAACATTCACAGTGCAGGGAGGAAAAAGTATGTGAGGCCCTAGCTTAATGACTTCTCCCAGAGCTAATTGGAGCCAGGAGTGAGCCAACCTTGACTCCAATCAGTGTGATGATATTGGATGTGTTGCTGACAGCTGTCCTGCCCTTAAATAACACACACCTGTTTTGGGTTTACTGGTTTCAAGAAGCACTGTCTGATGTGAACCATGCCTCGCAGAAAAGAGCTCTCAGAAGACCTACCATCAAGAATTGTTGACTTGCATGAAGCTGGAAAGGGTTACAAAAGTATCTCCAAAAGCCTTGATGTTCATGTGTCCACGGTAAGACAGACTGTCTACAAATGGAGAAAGTTTAGCACTGTTGCTACTCTCCCTAGGCGTGGTCGTCCTGTAAAAATGACTGCAAGAGCACAGCGCAGAATGCTGCATGAGGTAAAGAAGAATCCCAGAGTGTCAGCTAAAGACCTACAGAAATCTCTGGCACATGCTAACATTTTTGTTGACACATCTACAATAAGGAAAACATTAAACAAGAATGGAGTACATGGGAGGACACCACGGAGGAAGCCATTGCTGTCCAAACAGAATATTGCAGCACGTTTGAAGTTTGCAAAAGAGCGCCTGGATGTTCCACAGCACTACTGGCAAAATATACTGTGGACAGATGAAACCAAGATTGAGTTGTTTGGGAAGAACACACAACACTATGTGTGGAGAAAAAAAGGCACAGCACACCAACATCAAAACCTCATCCCCACTGTAAAACATGGCGGAGGGAGCATCATGGTTTGGGGCTGCTTTGCTGCCTCAGGGCCTGGACGGATTGTTGTCATTGATGGGAAAATGAATTCCAGAGTTTATCAAGACATTTTGCAGGAAAACGTACGACCATCTGTCCGCCAACTGAAGCTC
The DNA here is from genome assembly GCF_062004578.1 of Staurois parvus. Classification (NCBI taxonomy): domain Eukaryota; kingdom Metazoa; phylum Chordata; class Amphibia; order Anura; family Ranidae; genus Staurois; species Staurois parvus. Next base: position 164,899 of record NW_028318470.1, read on the forward strand.
CGCAGAGGATGGGTGATGCAACAGGACAATGACCCAACGCATACAAGTAATTCAACAAAACAATGGCTGCAACAGCACAGAATATGCCTTCTGGAGTGGCCCAGTCAGAGTCCTGACCTCAACCCGATTGAAATGCTGTGGCATGACCTTAAGAGAGCGATTCACACCAGACATCCCAAGAATATTGCTACACTGAAACAGTTTTGTGAAGAGGAGTGGTCCAAAATTACTCCAGATCGTTGTGCAGGTCTGATCTGCAACTACAGGAAACGTTTGGTTGAGGTTATTGCTGCCAAAGGAGGGTCAACCAGTTATTAAGTCCAAAGGTTCACATACTTTTTCCTCCCTGCACTGTGAATGTTTACATGTTATGTGCAATTAAACCATGGCAACATCTAATGTTTGTGTAGTATTATGTTCAGCAGACTGTGTTCTTCTATTGTTGTGACTTAGATGACGTTCAGAGCACATTTTATGCCCAATTCATGCAAAACTCCACGTAATCCCAAGGGGTTCACATACTTTTTCTTGCAACTGTATGCAAGCTGCTACCACCTATTCCCAATACCACAGGATGTATGACATAAAAAACAATATTGGTGAAGCGCTTCACATGAAAAACTAAATAAGTAGGTGCAATGATATAAAAATACATATAAAGTGACCACACTGTATTGAAATGTATTGATAACTAATGCTAAATAATCCCCCCAACAAATATATAAGTGCCAAGTGCTGAAAGTGCAAAACAGGTCATGCGTTTGCTGACTAGACCATGCCAAAATGCAATATATGCACAGTATACATAATACACAATAACATTGCACACTAACTGAAAGTAAAAAGTGCTCAGTAGGAGTATGAATATTGTTTAAAGTAAAATCCACAATAAAGTGCAAAACAGGTCATGCGTTTGCTGACTAAATCGTGCCAAAATAAAATATATGCACAGTGAAATAATACACAATAACATTGCACACTCTAACTGAAAGTGACAGGTGCTCAGTAGGAGTATGAATAATGGTAAAAAGTAAAATCCACAATAAAGTGCAATAACAAAGTGCTTGACATTTCAAGTGCAAACAAACACCGCAATGTCAGTGCTTCAATTCTTCACTTCAAACATGATGCGTGTTAGCATGCCACACGTGTATATCGTAATCCAAAAATGGCTAAAGTGCCTCCTCACCTTAACCATGCGACCCCTAAGGGCCACAATGCTTTAGGTAATAAAACTCCACCAGACTGGGGATCTCTGTAATAATACTTCTGGTTAAACATTTCCGGCAGACGCCATCATTGAACACCCAGCACCTTGCAGTACACCCACAGCACATGGGAGACCAGCTGTATGAGATCTGCTATACAGTGAGTGTTCTCTTTTGGCTTGTTTTTATCTGCTATATGGAATAAACGGCATTTCACTATGGAGGCTCTCTTTGTCTACCTCTCTATGGCATTGTGATTATCCCAGGGGTATTACCATCTGAGGGCATAAGTGACCTGGCAGAGGAGATCGAGTGGTACTACAGGAGTATTATTAGAGAGATCCCCAGTCTGGTGGAGTTATATTACCTAAAGCATTGTGGCCCTTAGGGGTCGCATGGTTAAGATGAGGAGGCACTTTAGCCATTTTTGGATTACGATATACACGTGTGGCATGCTAACACGCATCATGTTTGAAGTGAAGAATTGAAGCACTGACATCGCGTTGTTTGTTTGCACATGAAATGTCAAGCACTTTGTTATTGCACTTTATTGTGGATTTTACTTTTTACCATTATTCATACTCCTACTGAGCACCTGTCACTTTCAGTTAGAGTGTGCAATGTTATTGTGTATTATTTCACTGTGCATATATTGTATTTTGGCATGATTTAGTCAGCAAACTAATGACCTGTTTTGCACTTTATTGTGGATTTTACTTTAACCAATATTCATATTCCTACTGAGCATTTTTTACTTTCACTTAGTGTGCAATGTTATTGTGTATTATGTATACTGTGCATATATTGCATTTTGGCACGGTCTAGTCAGCAAACGCATGACCTATTTTGCACTTTATTGTGGATTTTACTTTTAACCTATATTCATACCCATACTGAGCACTTTCCACTTTCATTTAGAGTGTGTAATGTTATTGTGTATTATGTTTACTGTGCATATATTTTATTTTGGCACGATCTAGTCAGCAAATGCATGACCTGTTTTGCACTTTCAGCACTTGGCACTTATAAAGTGACCACACTGTATTGAAAGGTATTGATAACTAATGCTAAATAATCCCCCCAAGAAATATATATGTATTTTTTTATCATTGCACCTACTTATTTAGTTTTTCATGTAAAGCGCTTCACCAATATTGTTTTTTTTATATTGAAGAGGAGGACCTCCAAGATGGTATTCTTGGTGATACTCCCTGTACCTCCAGCCACGTTAGAGAGGCAGCAGGAGCTAAGAAAACTTAACAAGTGATTGAGGAATTGGTGCAGGAAAGAGGGTTTTGCGTTCCTGACCTCTCATTCGGTTACCAACTCTATAGTAGGGACGTACTGCACCTTAATGGGGAGGGTGCAGCCCTGTTGGGGGAGAGGATGGCCAAAAAGTTGTAGGGGCCTTTAAACTAGGTGAGAGGGAGGAGTGATCAGAGGAAGCAATAGCGGGTTGGCAAAACAAAAATACAGCCACAGAATAACTAAGGAGAAAATATGCGCCCGTTCAAAATTAAGAGGCACATACACAAATGCCAGGAGCCTAGCTAACAAAATGGAGGAATTGAAGCTGCTGATATACAAGGAGGACTTCAGCTTTTTGGGAATGCCAGAAACTTCATTTGACAGCTCACATGACAGGTTAGCAACTATCCAGGGGTATTCCTTATATCAGAGGGACAGGAAGGGGAGGAGGGGTGTGACTGTACATCAAGAATGATTTGCTAGTGTACGAGAGGGACGACATCGCAAATGGGGCAATGGGGGAGACTGCGTCCCTATGGGTAGAACTTCAAAGAGAAGAAACAAGTGGGAAATTAATAGTGGGGGTATGCTACAGACCCCTAAACTAAAGGATAAGGAGTTGTTGGAACTCCTGTCACAGTTAGAAATGGCAGAAATGCAGGGCAACATCCTCATAATGGGGGACTTCAACTACCCAGATATTGATTGGGCAGAAGGAACCGCCCACTCATTTAAGGCTCGTCATTTCTTAAATGTCCTACAGGACAACTTCATGAGCCAGTTGGTGGATGCCTTGACTAGAAAGAATGCATTGCTAGATATATTAATTACAAATAACATGGATTTGGTCACAGAGGTAGAAATACGGATCAACTTGGGAACCATTGATCACAGGTTAACTACATTTAGCATAAATCATAGGAAAAGGAGACATGAGGGTAGTAGTACAAGAACACTAAATGACAAGTTCAAAACTGCGCTAAATATTGCAAGATTTTAAAGTATAGACATGTTGGTTATTTTTTCTTTAAAAAAATAAGCCTTTAGAATTACTTACCTGCTGTTTTGCTCAGAGCAGCCCGGATCCTCCTCCTCTCGGGTCCCCCGCCAGCGCTCCTGGCCCCTCCCTCCTGCCGGGTGCCCCCACATCTAGCAGTTCACACACAGAGCCCCGGCTCAGCCCCCCCTCCCATCTCTCTCCTAATGGGCTCACTGACTGTGATTGACAGCAGTGGGAGCCAATGTCTCCCACTTCTGTCTCAGTCAATGAGGACAGGGAATCTCATGATAGCTGAGACCTGTGCACATCACTGGATCAAGAAGGGGCTTAGGTGAGTATTAGGGGGAGCTGCTGCACAGAGAAGGTTTTTTTTACCTTCGTGCATTGAATGCATGAAGGTAAAAAACCTTATGCCTTTAGAACCACTGTAAATGGGACCAAATCCTAGAAGCGTTGAACAAAATTGAAGTACTTTGGGAACATATTAAATAAAGGTATCATCCAGTGTATTCCATTGGGCAGCAAATATAAGAGAACCTAGATTAAACCCAGGTGGCTAAACTTTAAAGTAAAAAGCCATATTAAAGACAAAACATGGCCTTTAAAACATATATGGTAGAGGGGTTATTGTCAGCATTCCAATACTACAAGCAATGCAGTAAGAAGTGTAAGAATGCAATCAGGACAGCTAAGATAGACCACGAGAGACACCTAGCGGGGGGAGAGTAAAAAAAAAAAATCCACCAAAATTCTTTAAATAGTAAAAAAAACAAGGTTAGAACAGATTGGTCCCATAAAGGGAAGTTGGTTACAAACGACAAGAAGGCAACTGTACTAAATACATTCTTCTAATCTGTTTTTACTAAGAAAAAAGAGGGGTATAGTAATCAAAACTGTATCATTAGTGTAGCACTAGGGTTTGTTGAGTTTTGGGTCCCCCTATAGTCCTGCACAGCCAGGCAACATGTATTTCCTTCCAGCCTTGCACTCCAGAGACAGTAAACACTCCTTGAGCTTTTTCGTTTGTATAATTAGGGGTATTGAACTTGGATAAGGGATACATGGGATGCCCAAGGAACTGTTAAACTGAGGACAACTTCCTGAAACGATGTATAAGTGCTCAAAAGCGATTCTTTCTTTGGAGCGCTATCCAGCCTCTCCTGAGGTACCACCTCAGACCCCAGATGAAATCTCCTCTTCACCCAGCTGTCTGAGGGAATCCCTGGGCAAGAGGACCCAGAATTGGCAGTCCCAGATGGGGGCTAGTCAGGTTTCCCATCCAAATGCCCTTTCTCGTTATCTGGCCCAGGGGGTGTGGAATTACTCAGTCCTCTCCTGCAACTTGTGGGTTGGTGGCTGCCTTCAGGCCTTACACTGGGCTGGCTCCTTCCCTGCTTCCCAGGTTGTCCTCGCTCAGGAAATGATGAGGTTAAGTGATCCTCCCTTCCAGCTCTTCTGCCTGTAGGTAGGTTACTCTCCTGGACCCCCTCCCAGGCTCTACACTCCCTCCTGCTCACTCCATCTTCCACCCAAACTCTCCCCTTACTGAGTAGGCTCAGCTATGCTTAAAGGCTGTCCCAACCCCTTGCCAAGCCTCCTGCTAGGGGATTGGTTGAGATCACTTAAGCATATAGATCAGCCACTCCTCACACCTGCCACTTCTCCAAGTTTCTAGATCAGGGGGAGGTATCAGAGCTGATCTGCAGAGACTCTCAGCCCTGACCAAAATTTCTCCTGGCTGGTATTCAGCCTCTAGATAAAAAATTAACTGGCTCCCCCTAGCTTTCCTAGGATAGGGCTACATTAGTAACACATCACAGAGTGTACCCTTGCGGCTAACAGAAGTCGCTGTCCAAAGAGGTCTTGAAAAGCTTAACGCAAATCACCAGGACCAGATAGCTTACACTCGAGAGTCCTCAGGGAACTCAGTCAGGCTGCTATTCCTAATTTTTATGGACAGCATACTGACAGGAATGGTACCAGCGGATTGACGAAGGGCCAACATGGTACCAATATTTAAAAAAAGGGCAGAGATATATTCCTGAAGCTACATGCCAGTCTGTCTAACATCAATAGTATGTAAACTATTGGAGGGGATGATAAGGATTTTGGTGATTGAAAACGGTATCATAAGTAATCAGCATGGCTTTACAAAAGGTCATTCTTGCCAAACCAATCTGTTAACATTCTATGAGGAGGTGAGCTGCCATCTAGATAAGGGAAGACTTGTGGATGTGGTATACCTGGATTTTGCAAAAGCATTTGACACAGTCTCCTATAAATGCTTAATTTATTAACTGAGGTCTGTAGGCATGGACCATGGGGTTTGTACATTGATAGAAAATTGGTTACAGGGGTGCATACATAGGGTGGTGATAACTAGTGTACACTCTGACTGGTCTGGAGTGGTAAGTGGGGTACCTCAGGGCTGTATCCTGGGACCAATTCTGTTATATATATTCATAAATGATATAGAGGTTGGTATAAATAGCTCAATCTCAGTGTTTGTTGATGATACAAACCTATGTAGGGCAATAACTTCACAGCACAATACAGAAACTTTACATGAAGACCTCAATAAAATAAGAGTGGGCAACTACATGGCAAAAGAGATTTAATGTTGAAAAATGTAAGGTAAATCACTTGTGGATGAACCTCTGGGGGAATACAGGATGGAAAAAAGATCTGGGGGTCCTAGTTGATGACACTCGGCAACGGCATGCAATGCCAAGCTGCAGCAAGCAAGCTAGCAGAATATTAGCATGCATAAAAAAAGAGTATTTACTCAAGAGATAAAACTGTAATCCTGCCACTTTACAAAACTCTGATTTGGCCACATCTGGAGTATGCCGTCCAGTTCTGGTCACCAATCCTCAGGATGTTCTGTAACTGGAGAAAGTCCAGAAAAGGGCAACAAAGTTAAGAAGGGGACTAGAGGATGTCAGTTATGAGCAACGACTTCAAACACTAAACTTATTCTCCCTGGAGAAGAGACACTTGAGAGGAGATTTGATAGCCATATACACTACTCAAAAAAATTACAGGAACACTTTTTAACCAGAGTATAGCATTGAGTCAATTAAACTCCTGAGATATTGATCTGGCCAGTTAAGTAGCATAGGGGGTTGTTAATCAGTTTCAGTTGCTTTGGTATTAATGCAATTAACAGGTGCACTAGATGGGCAATAATGAGATGACCCCCAAAACAGGAATGGTATTACAGGTGGAGGCCGCTGACATTTTTTCCCCCTACTCATCTTTTCTGACTGTTTTTCATTAGTTTTGCATGTGGCTATGGTCAGTGACACTACTGGTAGCATGAGGCGATACCTGGACCCTACAGAGTTTGCACAGGCAGTCCAGCTCCTCTAGGATGGCACATCAATATGTGCCATTACCAGAAAGTTTGCTGGTTCTCCCAGCACAGTGTCAACAGCATGGAGGAGATTCCAGGAGACAGGCAGTTACACTAGGAGAGCTGGACAGGGCCGTAGAAGGTCCTTAACCCATCAGCAGGACCAATATCTGCTCCTTTGTGCAAGGAGGAACAGGATGAGCACTGCCAGAGCCCCACAAAATTACTACCAGCATGCCACTGGTGTGGCTGTCTCTGACCAAACAATCAGAAACAGTCTCATGAGGGTGGCCTTAGGGCCCGATGTCCTCTAGTGGGCCCTGTACTCACTGGCCGCCACCATAGAGCTTGATTGGCATTTGCCACTCAACACCAGAATTGGCAGGTCCGACACTGGTGCCCTGTGCTTATCACAGATGAGAGCAGGTTCACCATTGAGCACATGTGACAGACGTGGAAGGGTCTGGAGAAGCCATGGAGAACGCTATGCTGCCTGTAACATCATTCAGCATGACCGTTTTGGTGGTGGGTCAGTGATGGTCTGGGAAGGCATATCCATGGAGGGACACAGAGACCTCTACAGGCTAGACAGTGGCACCCTGACTGCCATTAGGTATTGGGCTTCATGTGGCAAGAGTATGCAGGCAGTTCCAGGAGGATGAAGGAACTGATACCATTGAATTGCCCCCATGCTCGCCTGACCTAAATCCAATGGAAAACAACTGGGATATCATGTTTCGTTCAATCCGATGCCACCAGGTTGCACTTCAGACTGTCCAGGAGCTCAGTGATGCCCTGGTCCAGACCTGGGAGGAAACACCCCAGAACGCCATCCGTCGTCTCATTAGGAGCGTGCCCCGACATTGTCAGGCATACATACAAGCACATGGGGTCCATACAAACTACTGAGTACTGTTTTGAGTTGCTGCAATGAAATTTAAGCAAAATGGACTAGCCTGCTGCATCATTTTTTCTCTTAGATTTTCAGGGTATCTTTGAATTCAGACTTCTGTAGGCTGATAATTTTGATTTCCATCAAACGACGGAGCATCCATACGTTCCTAACATATTACCCGGTCCATATCCAGCAGATAGATATGCAGCAGGATATTTTTCCCCATTGAAATCTGATGTGTTTTCAAAGTGTTCTTTTGATTTTTTGAGCAGTGTACAAATATCTCAGTGGTGATTCTAGCATAGGAAGCAAACTATTCAGTCTCAGCGATTATAAGCAGACATGGAGTCTCTCAATGAAATTGGAGGAGAAGCGGTTTAGCCTTAAACTACGTAGGGGGTTATTCATTGTCAGGGTGGTAAGGATGTGGAACGCACTAACACAATCAGTGGTGTCAGCGGGAAGTATTGATAGTTTAAAAAAACGTAGATGGGCATCTTAGTGAACACAACATACAGGGATATGTTCTCAGACATGAGCACACATACACCCACACAGGTTGATCTGGATGGACTGGTGTCCAGCTATGTAACGATGTATAGATAGACCCCTAAGTATGGACCAGGGAGAGTTATAGGTCCTGCTAGGGTTTTTTTTTTCATTTCTGAACAAACAAAAGCAAGAGAATGAAGGGGGGCAATAAGAGGACAGGTCAGCAAGTAGAAATTGTGAGGTGGCAAGGAAGAAGGGAGGAAGAAGACAAAAAATTGGGGATGGAGGACACAGTCCAGCCACCAGTGTCCTAGATTTCCTTAAGGGTTCATGTACACTGCTGCTCTTAAACTGATGTGTTTGGGGCTTTGGGAATTTTTTGCCTAAGCCCCTGAAATCCCTTCAATAAAAGCCATGTGTCCATGCACACATAGGCGTTCAGAGGAGTTTAGTAGCAAAAGCATTTAGAGGCAGTCGAATCTCCTCTCCTAAACGCAGGAGAATCACGTTCAGCAGTGGAGCTTTTGGGCATGTTTATTTCAGTGGCCAGAATAATTTAAAATTCTGGCCAATAAAATAAATAAATGTGCAAACACCAAATGAGCTTGAATGCATCTATACGCACCTAAACACGTTTGAAAATACATGAATTAGGTGCGTTTTTAACACTGATTTTTCCTGCCAAGAGAAAGAGAATTTACAATAAACCAGTGTGCATGAACCCTTAGCGTAATCTGGTTTCAGCCATCAAGATTTCCTTAGTTAAGAATCCTAACAGAGTCCAAGTGCACCAAATCAAAATATGTAACTTTATTATTTTTATTTAGTACAGGTACTGATATAGCGCCGACAATTTTTATATATATATATATATATATATATATATATACTATATTGCCAAAAGTATTGGGACACCCCTCTAGATCGTTGGATTCAGGTGTTCCAATCACCTCTATTATCGGAAGCGACCACCGGAGCGACAACCGGCCTAATAACACCAGGAGTAAGGTGCGCGGTGCGTGCAAGCAGAGTTTGCAACGCCTGAGCAAACTGATCCAACAGGTGATCCTGTTGATCGAGTCTGGCGACTAACATTGGGAGCGAAGGCGTGCCTGCACCGTCAGGGTTCATGGCACTTGTGTAATGTCAGGGCAGGAGCTGAGGAACGGACAGGCAGGCCTAACAATGTAACGCACTGGCTGACGACAACCACCACCCACAGACCGAAGTCCCTCAGGGCGCGGAGTCTAAGTCCCAGGCTGCCCTTCACCAGGGCCCCTGATGGTGGGGATGGACTTGACGCAGCCAGGAACCAGGTCGCGGCCCCCGAGACACCTCAGCTGCGGTAATGGCCGCCGCCAATGGCGTGTAGCTGGTGGAAGAGACAAAAGAGTAGTCAGACAAGCCGGGGTCAACAACAACAGGACAGAACAGTACAGGACAGCAGACGAGAATCACAGGTCACGAGCCGGGTTCAGCAACAGAGGGTCAGATCAAAGGAGAATACAAAGAATAGTCAAGACAAGCCGAATCAGATACCAGGAGAGTCACGAGAGTCAGAACAGAGTAACAGCAACACAAAGACACAAGACACAAGTGCCATGAACCCTGACGGTGCAGGCACGCCTTCGCTCCCAATGTTAGTCGCCAGACTCGATCAACAGGATCACCTGTTGGATCAGTTTGCTCAGGCGTTGCAAACTCTGCTTGCACGCACCGCGCACCTTACTCCTGGTGTTATTAGGCCGGTTGTCGCTCCGGTGGTCGCTTCCGCTGCTGTTCCGCTTGCTGTGCCTACCGCCGCGGCTGATGCGGCACCCGCGGTGTCCAGAGGTATGACCGGTTCAGCAACAGAGGGTCAGATCAAAGGAGAATACAAAGAATAGTCAAGACAAGCCGAATCAGATACCAGGAGAGTCACGAGAGTCAGAACAGAGTAACAGCAACACAAAGACACAAGACACAAGTGCAAAGAGCATGTGCGGGCCACAGGCTTATATGTCATCAGCCACACCCCTCTGGAGGATGGACCACAGAAACCTGAAGGCATAAAAGGGCTCCCATCATGCACAGCAGAATCCAAGATGGACACCAGCACATGAAGTAACATAACCACAGGGAAAAGGTAGGACCTTGACAGACAGCTACTTGATCCACAATAGTTAAAAAGAGCAAACCAGAAATGGACCCTCAGTTCATGTGTTTCCTCAGGCTGGACAGGACACAATTTTTTTGTTTTCATTACCAGGCTGGGGATTTTGCGGCAGGCTGGGCACGTGGACTGGGGGACTCCCTCCCTTTTTTGTGGTTGAAATTGGTTTCCAGCACATACCTCAGGGGAGAGTGAAGGTGCCAGTCCTACAGGTTGCAGGGTCAGGGAACCCCCCCCCCTCCGTTGGCATGGCGTCCCGGTGGTGAGGCAGCTGGGAGAGCTGAGGGTGACCTCCATCATGCTCATGGCCGCTGGAGGGGGTGTACATCACTTCCGGCACAACTCAATGACACAGATTCTGGTGTAACCTCACTTCTGGTGGGAGACGAGGTCTGCCATCTTGCCAGTGGGATGACCATTATCAGGAGTGCAGTTGCCAGATCCACAGGACTGCGGAGGACCACAAGGCAGACACAGGTGCGAGGGCAGATCCCCTCCTTCCCTGCCTTAAATTCAAGGAAAATGGTGCTGTCCGAAGGGTCATTTGCAGCCAGGTGCCAGGATGGAGTCAGATCTGGCGGAGACCGGGGAGGCATGCACCAAGGTAGGAAGCATGGAGGCGTTCCTCCCATATACTTCTACTACCTCTATTTCAGTGTTGGTTTATCCTAGCTGGTGGGCACTATCTCGGAGCAGGAGCTTTCCTCTCGAGCAGGGGCATGAGTGACTAAGCTCTGTTGTAACTACTTGGCAGGTTTGCTACCACAGGGTGCTACACACTCTCATCTTCCTTTTAAGGGTTACTCTTAATGCTGGGGGGTTTCTGTTTCTGGCTTGTTGCAGACAAACCCCCAGAACGAGAAAAAAAAGCAGTCTTCAAGTGAATTATCTAAAAGACGCTGTGCGTCATGTAAAAAGATGTCCAGCACTTTGAACAAGCTAATGTGTAAAGACTGCATAGACAAATTGGTGAAAAGGAATCCTGCAGCATATTGAAAGATTTAATGGGGAGTCTCAAACAAGAGTTGGCTCTTTCTTTTCAGTCCTTCAGAACCCTTATGGATGAGTTGGCTCATGGCAGCGCAATACCTAGTTCCTCTAGCCCAGGTTTATCCTCAGTTGTTCCTCCTCAGTTGTTCCTAGCCCAGCTAAAGCAAGGGAGGAACGGGGCTCATCAGATGCAAGCAAAGAGGGGTTAGACTCAGAAGAGGGGTGAAATATGTGAATAAAAGGAAGGGACAGTGCAGAAACTTATATTCCCCGCAGAAGAGACAGAGGAGCTCTTGAAGGCTGTTCACAATATGTTGAAGTTTGAGGAAAAAGAAAAAGTGCTCACACTACACGATCAGCTTTATGCGGGACTACAGAAGTAGCAATTCCACAATTTTCCAGTACATTCCACATTGAAGGAGATCATTTTAAGGGAATGGCAGGAACTGAATAAGAAAGCCTTTCTTCCAAACAATAGGAAAAGGCGATCCCCATTTAAGGAAGAGGACTCTGACCTCTGGGAAAAATGCCCCCAGCTGGATGCATCATTGGCGAAGGTATCTAGGCAATCCAACCTTTACTTTGATGACGGGGGAGCACTGAAGGACCCTATGGATTGCAAGGCAGAGGGATACCTCAAATGAGCATGGGAGTCCTGTGCAGTGAATTTCAGGCCAGCATTAGCTACAACTTGAGACACTTGATGTATGGCTGTCCCAGTTAAAAGCTCATCTGGTGAAGGGTACACCAGTAGAGCAGATTCTCAAATCCCTCCCAGTGCTATCCATAGTAGTAGCCTTCATGGCGGTTGCTTCAGCTCAAACTATCAAGGGTGATTTGGTTGAAAACATGGCAAGGGGACCAAGCATCTAAAGCCGAGCTCTGTAGCCTGCCTTTCGAAGGGGACCTACTGTGTGGATCAGAACTCGCTTCAGTTCTGGAAAGGTCGGCTGATAGAAGGGATTCCCAATGCCAAAGAAACAAGCAAGGAAGACATTTTTTCATCCTTCCATTGAGCAAAGGGCATCCAGGGGACAAGCAAAGACTGGGGAGAAAAGGAAATGCTGGACCTTCAAGAGAGGGAAGGACAAGGGAGGTTTCCTTTTCATTCCTTCCCATTCTAAGGACAAACCTCAGTACCAATGACTGGCAAGGAGGAGTGAGAGGAAAACTGAAAGCTTTCCTGCCACAATGGATCGAAGCAACACAGAACCAGTTTATTCTAGACCTAATCGGACACGGATATCACATAGCATTTTCAGGAAACCCCCCTCTTAGATTTTTGACAACCCCTTTGCCCAGACAGCAAGACAAAGCAAATGCACTCCTGAAACTCCTGCAAGAGATGCCAATACAGAAGGTAATCTCTCTGGTTCCGGAAGAAAAAAGCAGGAAGGGTTTCTATTCTCATGTATTCTTGAGGAAGAAACCTTCAGTAAGGCTGGCCATACATTATACAATTATCTTCCAATTTTCTGCCCAATTTCCTTTAGATTTACCTTCAACTGTGTAGTGCAAGGGCCTGCCTAATTGGATACAACTGAAAGTGTTGTTTAGGTTTGTCCTCCTATTATATGGTTTTTGGTAAATCTAAACCAAAAATCTCCAGATAATTCTATAATGTATGGCCAGCCTTAGTTTCAGAATGATTCTGAACCTGAGGCAGTTAAACAAATTTGCCCAGTACAAACAGTTCAGAATGGAGTCGATTTATTTGGCAAGGAATTGATCCCAGACTGCTCCTTTATGGTATCTCTAGATTTGAAAGACACATATCTGCACATTCCCATCAGGGAAAATTAAATATTACAAGTGCCTGGGGGTGGGGAGCCCACCTGGACAAGCATCATGCACAAGGGAGATGGAATCAAGTTTGGGCATCCTGTTCTTTGAATGTCAGGGAGCTAAAAGCAATAGGAGAAATGCTTGTGACATTCAAAGCTTTAATTCAAGGAAAGCAAGTTCAGATCCTCACTGACAACATCAGTGGTTGCGTATATCAATTGCCAGGGAGGTACAAGGTCAAAAAACTTAATGACAACAGCGGAAGAAATTCTCCTCTGGGCAGAAAAGAACCAGTTGGCAGTAACAGCAATTCATCTAAAAGGGGAACTGAATCACCTGGCAGACAGTTTGAGCAGACATCAGCTGAGGCAAACAGAATGGTGCCTAAACCAGGAGGTCTTTCTACAGATTTGCGAGAAGTGGGGTACTCCAGAGATCTGCCTGTTTGCCTCCAGGAACAACAGGAAGGTGGAAAAATATTTCTCTCTGTAAAGGGACAGTCGCAGTCTGAGAACAAATGCTCTGGCTCATCAATTGGAATGGGGAAACTTCTATACGCCTTTCCTCCCAACACCAAAATTATCCTGGTGGCTCCTTTCTGGCCGAAGAGACCTTGGTTTTCAGGCCTATACAATCTGAGCTTGGAACCTCCCTGGAGATTACCACAAAGGTTGGACTTTATTCAGCAGGTGGGAATATATCACCCAACAATGGAGCGACTTTTCTTTTCAGCATGGCTACTGAAAGGGAGATCTTGCAAAAGAAAGGACTCTTGACCAGAGTAATAAATGCCACTCTGGCAAGTAGGAAGAACTCCACTAATGCTATTTGTGGGAAAATCTGGAAGAAATTTTCAGCATGGAGAAAGGATAAGAACCAAGCCAGCAGCTCTGATTAATTACGGTCTTGAGTTTCTGCAGGATGGGGCTAACATCAGTATAGCTGGAAGCACACTCAAAGTACACGTAGCAGCTCTAGCTTTCTAGAGATTCATCTAACGAAAGTTCCCTTAATGAGACGATTCCTGTTGTCGGTTTCCAGAAAGAGGACCCCGCTCAGGACGACGTTTCCTTCATGGGATTTATGGACTGTCCTCAGGAGTTTTCAGAAAGACCCGTTTGAACCATTGGAGGATTGTTCCATGAAACTGTTAACATTTAAAACAGTTTTACTGGTGGCCTTAATTTCCGCAAGAAATATCAGAAATACAGGCTCTTTCAGTAGCAGAGCCATATTGTTCTATCTTTATGGACAAAATTGTGCTTTCTTTGGACCCAGTCTTCCTCCCCAAAGTCATATCAGAATTCCACAGATCACAAGACATTATTATTCCTTCTTTTTACGACAACCCCAAAAATCAAAATGAAACTGATCTCAACAAACTAGATGTAAGAAGATATTTAATCCCCTACATTGAAAGAACAAAAGACCAAAGAAAAATTTCCAATCTTTGTCTAGTTCAGTGGCCCAAACAGGGCAACAAAGCTTCAAAACATACTATAGCCAGATGGATGACACAAGCTATAGAGGAAAGAAATACAGTGAAGGAAATAAGTATTTGATCCCCTGCTGATTTTGAATGTTTGCCCACCCACAAAGAAATGATCAGTCTAAAAATTGAATGGTAGGTGTATTGTAACACTGAGAGACAGAATAGCAATAAAAAACTCGAAATGCACGTCTAACAAATGATGCACTGATTTGCATGTTCATGAGGAAACTAAGTATTTGATCCCCTATCATTCAGAAGGATTTCTGGCTACCAGGTGTCTTTCATACAGGTAACAAGCTGTTAGAAGCAGTCTCTTAAAGGGAGTGCTGCTAATCGCATTTTGTTACCTGTATAAAAGCCACTTGTCCCCAGGAGCATTCAAACAATCCGATTCCAAACTCCATCATGGCAAAGACCAAAGAGCTGTCCAAGGATGTCAGGGACAAGATTGTAGACCTACACAAGGCTGGACTGGGCTACCAAACTATTGCCAAGCAGCTTGGTGAGAAGGTGACAACAGTTGGTGCAATCATTCGCAAATGGAAGAAACACAAAACAACTGTCAGTCTCCTTAGGTCTGGTGCACCATGCAAGATCTCACCTCGTGGAGTGTCAATGATCATGAGAACAGTGAGAAATCATCCCAGAACTACACGTGAGGATCTTGTCAATGATCTCTGGGCAGCTGGGACCACAGTCACCAAGAAAACAATTGGTAGAACACTACGCCGACAAGGATTGAAATCCTGCAGTGCCCGTAAGGTCCCTCTGCTCAAGAAAGCACATGTCCAGGCCCATCTGAAGTTTGCCACTGAGCATCTGAATGATGCAGAGGAGGTCTGCTTGAAAGTGTTGTGGTCAGATGAGACCAAAATCGAGCTCTTTGGCATCAACTCAACTCGCCGTGTTTGGAGGAGGAATGCTTCCTATGACCCCAAGAACACCATCCCAACTGTCAAACATGGTGGTGGAAATATTCTGCTGTGGGGGAGTTTTTCTGCTAAGGGGACAGGACAACTGCACCACATCAAAGGGACGATGGACAAGGCAATGTACCGTCAAATCTTGGGTGAGAACCTTCTTCCCTCAGCCAGGGCATTGAAAATGGGTCATGACAATGACCCAAAACACACAGTCAAGGCAACAAAGGAGTGGCTCAAGAAGAAGCACATTAAGATCCTGGAGTGGCCTAGCCAGTCTCCAAACCTTAATCTGATTGAAAATCTGTGGAGGGAGCTGAAAGTTTGAGTTGCCAAACGTCAGCAACCAAACCTTAATGACTTAGAGAACATCTGCCAAGTGGAGTGGGCCAAAATTCCTCATGAGATGTGTGCAAACCTGTTAGCCAACTACAGGAAACGTCTGACCTCTGTGATTGCCAACAAGGGATTTGCCACCAAGTACTAAGTGATATTTTGTGAAGGGGATCAAATACTTATATCCCTCATGAACATGCAAATCAGTGCATCATTTGTTAGACATGCATTTCTTTTGAACTTTTTGTTGCTATTCTGTCTCTCAGTATTACAATACACCTACCATTCGATTTTTAGACTGAATTTCTTTGTGAGTGGGCAAACATTCAAAACCAGCAGGGGATCAAATACTTATTTCTTTCACTGAACAACTCAGTCCCTTATTCCTCCTGGTGGTATTAAGACTTACTCTACCAGAGCATCAGCCACCTCCTGGGCGGAAAAAGCAGGTGCCTCCCCTAGCTAGATCTGCAGGACAGCCACTTGGTCCAGTTTCCTCATCTTTGCAAAACATTATCGGTTGGAACTACTGTCTAAAGAAGTCCAGACTTTCGGAAAGGAAGGTCTTGCAAGCAGGAGTCCCACCCTAAGCAGATAATACTAGCATATCCTCTCGAGAAGCTGTCCTGGAAGATGATTAGGGAAAACCAAGTTATCACATGTTAACTACGTTATCATTTGGGGATAGTTGCAATTATAGACGGGTAATATAATGTAATTTTATGCTTATATGGTCCGTTGCAGCCTTAGGTAATTTTCTATGAACTGAGGGTCCATCTCTGGCTCGCCTTATTAACTATTGGGGATCATGTGTTTCCTGTCTAGGTGGGAGGGGCCTATCTCTAGAGTTGCTGTCCTGGTAACGCAGTTAACAGGTAATAACTTGTTTTTTTATTATATAGAAATATTTGTATAAAAGCCATAAAAAGTCCATAACACAGAATTCCATAAAATCATGCATAAATAGTGCTCCCCTGTAGTGGTTATATTGTCCCCGTACTAGATAGCAAAGGTGTGGCTTGTAATATGATATAAATAGACTTCAGTAGAAAAGCAGTGGAAAAAACTACATGTTTTGCGGCGATAACCGTTTTTCAGGAGGAAAGGGAGCATTCAACATCTAGAGCAAAATAAATACTGATAATGCAGATAAAACAAATACAGCAAAAAACAGAAATTCTCAACCCACATATATCGCAAGCATCTGAGTATATAAGGCAGTAAAGGTAAAGCAGAGCTCCACCCAAAAAGGGGAAGTTCCGCTTTAAGCCTATGTTAGCCGATACAGGAGGCTGTGTGTACTGCAGATGGGGGGACTGATAAAGGCAGGAGAGGAGCAGTGTATACGGTGACTGGCTGTCACTATGGCCCTGATTTACTAATGTGCATAGACACATTTCTGTGGGATAAAGTCCACTTTTCATTAGAGTCCATCTACTTTTAGATGACAGACATTTACTAAAGAGAGTCTAACAAGTAGACTCAAAAGCGAATTTACTAACTAGGCACAATACAGGAATCAGTCTAAAAAAGCAGACGTCCAAGAAGCACGCCTAACAGAATGAAAAATCACTGCAGAAACATGTTCACATTGAAATTTGATTTCCCAAATATCTGGACTTCACTTTAAACAATATATTACATTTCCAAAAAATTTTTCAATGGGTAAAAAAGTTTTTTTAAGGGAATTCATGACAGTCAAGAACTAGACGCTTTTCCAACATCTATGCAGGGATAGAAATGAGCATGTGCAGGACACAATTTAGCCGTCTGCAGTGGGTGATTTCTTTTTAGACGCTGTTTAATAGTAAATCTCTGTGTGGAGTCCTCTGCAAGACGGCAATCGATTGCTTCTACTGTGTTTGACAAAAAGCACTATTTGTAGCTAGGCATATCTTTCTGTATTCTAATTTGATTTCCTTAGTTCTATTGATTCTCTTTTTGTTTCTTATCCTTTATAATTATTTCTGTAATGGTTTTGCATATTTCGAAGATCTAGATAATATATATTTTGACAGCTGAATCTAAAAATGAAGGTCGGCAATTAAAAAAAAATGGCATAGGATCCCCCCCAAATCCATACCAGACCCTTATCCGAGCGATCACCCCCCCCCCCTCCTGAACCATACCAGGCCACATGCCCTAAACATGGGCCTCTTCCCCACAACCCTGGCCAGAGGTTGTGGGGGTCTGTGTGCAGGGGGCTTATTGGAATTTGGAAGCCCTTTTTAACAAGGGGGCCCACATATGGGGTACATGGTACTGCTACTCATTCACAAAAAAACAAAACGTGTAGTGTAAAAAAAGACAGGACACGGTCTTTGACAAGTCCTTTATTAAAAGAAAAAAGAATGTCCCCCGAAGTAGATCCAACGTCAATCACAATGTATGCCGCCGCTGACCCGAAAAAAAGAAAAAAAAAAAGTTCCATTCCCGACGATGGCTGCCAGTCCTCTGCTCTGAGCTGGGTTGATAGTTCTTAGATATGTAAAGCGGGGACATCATCCGAGTGACCCCGCCCCTCTTTTTTTTTTTTTTTTACCCCCTTCCTGACCAGAGCAATTTTCAGCTTTTAGCGCTATCACACTTTGAATGACAATTGCGCGGTCATGCAACACTGTACCCAAATGAATTTTTTACCATTTTTTTGAGACAGATAAAGCTTTATTTTGGTGGTATTTATTCACCACTGGGATTTGTATTTTTTTTGCTATGTAAATGAAATGTCCAAAAATTTTGAAAAAAAGTTTTTTTTAATAAAATTTTGCAAATAAATAATATTTCATCATAAATCTTAGCCAAAATTTATTCCATTATCTTTTTAGTAAAAAAAAAAATCCAAATTAGTTTATAAGCAAAAATTATAATTTTTAAACATTTTTTTTTACATTTTTATTTTATTTTTTTATATTTTTTATTTTTTATTTTTTTTTTACATACTGTCACCCTAGCAGTACAGTGTCACCATGGTAACACTGTACTACTTGTGGGGGGTGATGAAGATTTTTTTTATTTTTTTTTACACTGATTGCTTTTACACCCATATAGGATGTAAAAGCAATCATTTCTCTTTCTCTCTGTGTGCATTCTTGCACTCATTGAGAAGTACTGAGTGAGCTGTGATTGGTCACAGCTTGTCACATGGTACAAGGCTTTTGTGAATAGCCTTGTACCATGTGACGTCTGTGATCATTCACAGATTTCACACGTAGTAAGCAATGATGTCAGAAGTGACATCTTGCTTACTACTTTGCATGTGATCACTGATTGGTCAATCAGTGATCACATGATCGGGACCTCGTATAGAGGTCCCGTCCGACGATCGGTGTTTCACTGTGTCCGGAGGACACAGCGGGCACCGGATCGCGGTGCTGCGCGCTCCTTGTGACTTGTGTGAAATAAAACCCTTATTATACTGGTTTTAGTTATTTAGTCCCAGTAGGTGAGAATAAGGTGCAAAAGTGCTACAATCTTGATTGTGAACTTAGTGTACGGTACAGGTACTCCACTGTGCCCAAACTAGTGCCCCACATGGACTTGCACTCACCGTCATCCCATGACCACCTATCTCTAGGATGTTTTTTTGTGCTTTTGGGACTATCCCAGTATGCAGTGTTGCTAATGGTAACCGATGTTCCTCCAAAGGAGCTATGTCAGTACCAAATTTCCTAATCTCCACAGGCAATAAAGCAAATATTCAGCATATATAAAAAAACAGAAATGGACATCCCATAGTATAAAACCGTTATAACTTTAATGGTAGGGACATAACTGTAAGAAAAAAACTCACGAAAGTGCCCATAACCTGGCACTTGGTATATTCAGCCTTTTTCCTTGTTGTGGTATCAAGTGATACCACAATTCTGTTGTAAAGCACAGTAGTAGAGAGCTGATGGTAAATAAAAGGTGCAAATTAATTGTCATGGAGCATCCTGGTATAAAGCTTGTCTGATCCGAATGGATAAGCTCGGTAATAACCTTGTTTAATCTATGAGCCAGGACCTTTGCTAAAAATTTAGCATCAACATTAATATGGGCCGGTAGGACTCGCAATGATGTAGGATCCTTGTTTGGCTTTGGTATCAAAACAATCAATGCTTCACATAATGAAACGGGTAAAAACCCAGCCTCATAGGTTGCTGAGTATATTTAACAATTTAGGGGTCAAGTAATCTGCATAGGTTTTATACCACTCAATGAGGTAACCATCTAACCCCAGAGTTTTATTAGGGGTAAAAGGAGCAATAGCCATGTCTATTTTCTCCAACATGATAGAACGATCTAATTTGGCAGCATCAAACTTAGAAAGAACAGAGAGTTGAATATGAGCCAAGTCCTCCTAATCATGTGCAACTCTAGAAGTGTATAGTTGTGTATAAAAGTCAGTAAAGACCTGTGTAATATCTTCCTGGAGATGTTTTGAGGGTATTCTTATTATCATCATAGATACATGGTATAGACATACAGTGTATATAAAAAGTCTACAAACCCCTGTTAAAATGTCAGGTTTCTGTGATGTAAAGAAATGAGACAAAGATAAATCATTTCAGAACTTTTTCCACCTTTAATATAACCTATAAACTGTACAACTCAGTTGAACAACAAACAAATCTTTTAGGTGGAGTGAAGTAAAAATACAAAAAGCAAAATAATATACTTGCATAAGTGTGCACACTCTTAAACTAATACTTTGTTGACACACCTTTTGATGTCTATCAGCATGGCACATTGTGACTTGGCAATATTTGTTCTTGGAAATTCTTTTGTACCCTTCTCCTGACTGATACCTTTTAACAGTGAGGTCCCTCTGATGCTTTGGAAGCTCTCTGCAGAGCATGGCTTAGTCGCTGTAGGATGCAACTAAGAAAATGTCAGGAAAGACTTACTAGAACAGCTGAACTTTATTTAGGGTTAATCAGAGGCACTTTAACAACTTGCCTACGGGGCACTTTTACCCCCTTCATGCCCAGGCCAATTTTCACCTTTCAGCGCTCTAATACTTTGAATGACAGTTGGCCTTAGTCAAGGTAGAGGTAATTATGAACAGTTCCAAATACCAGTCAATATTGGCACAAAACTTTCAGGCTTCTGCTAGAAAGGTGAACATGAAGAGGACCTTCATATATGAGTATGACAACGACCCAAAGCATACATCCAATTCAACAGAGGAATGGCTTCACCAGAAAAAGATTAAAGTTTTGGAATTGCCCAGCCAGAGGCAAGACCTGAATCTGATTGAAAATCTGTGGGGTGATCTGAAGCGGGCTGTGCGCAGGAGATTCCCTTGCAATCTGACAGATTTGGAGTGTTTTTGCAAGGAAGAGTGGGTAAATATTGCCAAGTCAAGATGTGCCATGCTGATAGACTCATACCCAAAAAGACTGAGTGCTGTAATAAAATCAAGAGGTTCTTCAACAAAGTATTAGTTTAAGGGTGTGCACACTTATGCAACCATATTATTTTAGTTCTTTGTTTTTGCTTCCCTCCACCTTAAAAGATTTGTTTGTATAACTGAGTTGTACAGTTTATAGGTTACATTAAAGATGGAAAAAGTTCTGAAATGTATCTTTGTCTAATTTTTTTACATCACAGAAGCCTGACATTTTTACAGGGGTGTGTAGACTTTTTACATCCACTGTAGGTCAATTTATAGTAAGCAGAGTATTTATAGTAAGCAGAGTAGCAATGGCTTGTTGGAATATTGTTCAGGATTGCTAATCAGGTGCGGAGTGCAGAGAGAGACCTGCTTACATGCCAGAAGTTGAGCACGCCCCCCGATAAATCAAAGTTTGGCCAGTTCAGCAGGGACTGGGTGAATTTCGATCCATTTATGGCCATTCCTACCCATCAGAAGTCAATCTAATTATCAACCTGTCAAAGGTAACTGTTGGAAAATTTTCTCAATCAACTGGTTGCATCACTGATCGGTGTAGTCCGACAGCCGAGGAGTCCTCCTTTCAGAATACAAAGTCACATCAGGAAGGATTCCTCCATCCACCTTGCATGTGTGGATGGAAGAATCCATTTGAGACCTCTATTGTCAGCCTTAGTATATATCTATAGTTATCAGAGCTGGAGTGGTAAGCTGGCCATACATGGATCAAACTTCGGGCAACTCAGGACCAGCTGAATTTCAATCCATGAATGAGCACTGTGGTTGCATAGAAGTCACTCTACCATTCGGCTTATATACAAGCGCCTTTTTGGGTTTTCCCTGCTTGATCAGCCTCCCAGGCTATAGCAGGCAGTGCTGATCAGTGTATTCTGACAGAAGGGAAGTCTCTGCTGTCAGAAAACAGTAGTTCAGTGGGAGGATTCCCCCATTCACTTTAAATGTGTGGATGAGGAAATTGTGGGGTTATTTTTGTTTTGGTTCAACCCGCTGGTTGATAAAAACTGACCCGTATATGGGTTGTATTATCAAACTACGTAATTCACTATGAGATGAGAAGTCCAAGCAAACTTGTCACTTTCAGTGAGTACCTCCTGACAATAAAGCTTGTTGTTCCTCAAGTCCTTTGAACAAAAGCATAAAGACATTTCAAAAGAACTCATGTCCTCACTAAAACTGGGTATGAGAAAATAAAAATTTGTGGATGTAGATGCAGGAATCTGTGAGGGTTGGTTTTTTTGTTTTTGTTTTTTTCAGTCAGCCCACTGGTTGAAAAAAAACTTGGTGTGAACCCAGCTTAAGGTGACACGTTTGCTTGTACATTAGCCCAAGTCAGTTAGCCCAGTGACATTTAAGCTGGCTGTACATACATCAAATTTCATCTGATTCATGCTGAATAGACCAAAATTTTCCCTGTGGGTGGCCCTACCAGTAACACAAAATTCAACAAGAAGATCAAAATTAAATTTTTCCATCTACTTCTGTCGAAGGAGTCAGCTGAGAAATTGGGAAATGTATCCAGGTGGTGTTCATTTGAATAATTTGACAGCTAGAAAAGCCAGTTGTCAAAATAAAATAGCCCACAGTGGGAGACTGTCCATCCATGCTCTTGGTATGGATGGAGGACTTTGTTAGCCTGCAGACAGAAAAAAATTTGTACCTGTACGGCCAGTTTTAAGCTTTAACACTTAGCTATGCCAACAAAAAATGGTTGTATTTTTTCAAATATTTGTTTTGTTGCTGCCTTTTATAACTCTGTGTACTATAACCATTTTCCGAAATGAATAAATACTGAAGGAGGTATCTATGGCATGCAGAAGGCTTGCATTTTTAATAAATTAAGTTAGCCAATAAATGGTATCACTGATTCATGATGTAAATGGAGAGGACATGTTGCATCTATTTCTTGCTCATATTATAAGAATAGCACTATCCTTCTTTAATTAGGACACCCCACCAAGTCACTTTCACAGTCCTTCCCCTGAAGTACATATATCAACAGATCAATCTTTCAGCAAACTTGATTACCATATACTAAATGTTAGTGTGTAAAAAATAAAGTCCAAAATCAAAGTCCAAATAAAGTCCCCAAAAAAATATAAAAAGGATTCCACAAATGTTAGTTAATAGAATCAATCTTTATCTGTAATTTCTCAATTCTTCATATCTCCAAACCGCCTTTGTGATATACTCCAAACAAAATCTTCATATACATCAAAGAAAAAAAACTCAACGTGTATTATCTCAAAAAAAATCACTAAAACGTGCCACACGTGTTTCATGCAAACAGAACTAACGTGCCACCGCAACCGTGAAGAAAATCCCTCTGCCTTAAGTATCAATCCACTGCATACCAATAACAGAAGTGCATAATTACCCTCAGAATAGTATCAAGGGTCTGAATGCGATTATTTCCAACCTTTCTATTCCTTCAGCCTTTCCAGCCACTTCCCACAGACCTCATAAACAGACCAGGGATCAGTATGTGTCATAAAAACTCATAACACTTTATTGTAGCAACTTCCATTAAAATACGATGAGATCAGCTTCTACACCAAGAAAATTATTCCACAATCCTGCCTCTCCTCAGAAGTGTGTAGGTATCCTCACCACCCCACTCCCAAGGGGGAATGAATCACCTGTGGTAGGTTTCCCAGTAGCCAAAACACATGAGGATTCCAGAACAGGCACAACCGCATGTACCAGGATCAAAGATGGCCACCACCGCACTTCCGGAAGAGCGTCACTACACCAACCAAGGAGGAGAGGTTGCCACCGCGGCCATCTTACATCCTGGTACACGCGGTTGTGCCTGTTCTGGAATCCTCATGTGTTTTGGCTACTGGGAAACCTACCACAGGTGATTCATTCCCCCTCGGGAGTGGGATGGTGAGGATACCTACACACTTCTGAGGAGAGGCAGGATTGTGGAATAATTTTCTTGGTGTAGAAGCTGATCTCATCGTATTTTAATGTAAGTTGCTACAATAAAGTGTTATGAGTTTTTATGACACATACTGATCCCTGGTCTGTTTATGAGGTCTGTGGGAAGTGGCTGGAAAGGCTGAAGGAATAGAAAGGTTGGAAATAATCGCATTCAGACCCTTGATACTCTTCTGAGGGTAATTATGCACTTCTGTTATTGGTATGCAGTGGATTGATACTTAAGGCAGAGGGATTTTCTTCACGGTTGCGGTGGCACGTTAGTTCTGTTTGCATGAAACACGTGTGGCATGTTTTAGTGATTTTTTTTTGAGATAATACACATGTTGAGTTTTTTTTCTTTGAGGTATATGAAGATTTTGTTTGGAGTATATCACAAAGGCGGTTTGGAGATATGAAGAATTGAGAAATTACAGATAAAGATTGATTCTATTAACTAATATTTGTGGAATCCTTTTTATATTTTTTTGGGGACTTTATTTGGACTTTGATTTTGGACTTTATTTCTTGCTCAGACTTTCTTTTTTTTTATTTTATTTAAAACTTATAAATATTTTAAGCTTGCTATTAAAGTATTACTAAACCCGGGACCCTGCATTCACTCTGCCTGGTATCCCACAGAACATGGAAATGCAATTATTTTAGTAACTATAAACTGCTAAATATCTTTTCTCATCAGCAGTTAGAGCATTCTTGTGACTTCAGCAGAGCACTGGTTAAAGCTTGTAGAAGGAATTTTCTTTCTGCTCTAGGAGGATGCAAAACCCTCTGTCTGGATATTGCTGATTGGCCCTGTGCTGATCACATCCACTCTCCCAAGAAAATAAAAAAAACCTCTCTACACACTAAACTGAGAATGTGCACGTGGCTACGGGTTCAGTCTGTCCTATCAGGTGGACATCTGAACAAGAGGAGGGGGCAGAGAAAACAGGATCAAACTGCCTTTTTACATAATGCAGAGGATTAACCCCTTAGGTTCCACAGTGAGTATAACAAGAATGCTTTGCTGCATATACAGACTGATTTTACTGTTGTGGGTTTAGTAACACTTTAAGTATTCTTACCTTTACAATGTCTGTAGCACAAGTATAAAGATCACATGGTAAATGATAATGCCTAAAACAGCTGAATTTTTGTAGAGAACTCTGTAGCACTATGATATGCCTTTACAAACACACACAGAGCAGTAAATCTGCTGTAAACTGTAATTTGTGGTCAATAACAGTTTATGCTATAGTGTAAAGTGACACACAAAACTAATTATTAATGCTTGGCTGTTCTATTTTTCTTGTAGGTATAACACTTACAGAATCTCTTGCAATGTTACCTGCTGCTGCAATTTCTGGTTTATTGTTTTCTAGTCCGATGTCCAAATATTTTTCTGTTGGAAAAATTGGCAAAGATCAGGTAAGTTTTTTTTTTTTTTTTATTGTTGAATTCACATTTTATTAAATATAAATCCCGAAATCCATAATTGTATACATAGTAACATAATGTGTGGTTTGTGATTTCCCTTGCCATGCAACTCAAGTCGCATCAGAAGTTGCACTAGTGTGAACCAGGGCGATATTTATATTACAAGTTCACATTTATTCATTGTGACGAACCGTCCCTTTGCGATAACATTTTGCCCTGTTTCAGTTTTCTCCCCTTTTGTAAAGCTGTATATGTTAGCAGCTGGTATGCTGACAGGCATTCTACACTATTTGTTTAGGGAAATGTGAGTCTTTCATTTCTATAGAGTTCATACTGTATTGTTGGTTGTAGGGTTTTGTTGTGGGTGGGGAAAACCCAGTGCCAGGCTGTCTGGTGGGGGTGAAGCTGTATATACTGAGCTGTGTTTAATAAAGATTCATTCATTTCACCCTACACGAAGTTCCGACTCGTGGTTTGGGATATCAGGGAAGGATTGGTTTTGAGCTCTAATACCTGCCTTGACAGAGCACTGGAAGACTTGCTGGAAAAGGGGACCATTGGGTGAGATGCATCGCTCCGCATGAGGAAGCCCAGGCGGAACGGGTCCGCCACATTCATAAAAGCATTACAAGCTTAAAAACAGTTGCTTTTTTGTTGCAAGCTGAAATTATAAAAAACTTAATATTTTAATCATTAAAACAGAACCACACTTAGACATAACTGAAAATAAGCATAGTATCTTCTTCCAAAATACTGCTTTCCCTTTTTGTTAGTTTTTAAATGACTGCCTGATGCACAGTGCAGTGTACAGTATGCCGTCTGAGGAGCCTAGTGCCAGTTGTCTGCAACTCTATTGTGCATACCACTTATGGCTAAAATGGGAAGATGCCAGCAGAGGAAAACGTTTCAGCAAAATAGAACAGGAAGCTTTAGTAAGACGAGAGAAACACATAGCTCTCATTGCTCAAACAGTGCAAACTTCGTTTACTAGAATGCATGCAATACTTGCACATTAATGTGCTCATGCTACAATTCCCTTCAGTTCTGCTTTTAAAACACCGTGCCCATTTTTGTCTAGTAACGTTAGCAAGAGCTACACTTACTATTGGTTGTGATTATATATCTCTACTAACTTGTAGTCAGTCAATTGAAGGTTAATGACATTCCTAATGATTAGTTTTCATTAAAAAAGTTCTTAAAATAACAGTTTTAACCCCTTCACACCGGCGCCTCCCGGTCCTTTAGGGGTTTCAGGAGGCGGGACGGGGTTTAGGGACATGTGACTGCCGTGACACACCGTCACAGCGGTCACATGATTGGGAAAGGTCCTGATCGAAAGAGGAGATCGGGACCTTTCCGTGAGTACTGGACATGTGTGCTGGGAGTGCACACGGCGCACGCTCTCAGCACATATGTTTTTTTTTCTTAATAGAACACAAATGTGCGGCCGCTCGGCATCTAGGCCCAGACGCCGGGAGGCTGCACATTTTGCATTCGGCTGGCGTAAAGAGGTTAAGTAAATACAGAGTTGATGATGTGGAAAACAGACAATGCAGAAACATCAGAGTAATCAGTCCTCCTGGAAAAAATGGAGGATCCCCACCCAGCTGTATTCAGAGCAAAGTTTTTCAATTACTCGTTCAGATTTCACAAATTTATGAGATTGCCTGACGATGGCGATTGATAAGGATGTTTTGTTTGTTACTCTCCTCAGTTTTTGAAAACCCAGCTGGACCCTATATCACTTATACACGTGTAGGTACTCTGAGCTTTATCCCAAAGTTTACACTCTGGACACTTGATGAACTTTCCTTCAGATTGAAAGGCTGATAGAAAGCTGTCTTCGTGGACATCCTGTTGTATGGATCTCCCCCCCAGAGTATTCAGTTTTGATAGTTGAACCAAAAACAATTTTTTTTCACTGGCGCCACTGGGGGTTTTTTTGCTGCTTCTATTAGGATGTTTTGTGGGGCGAACAATTTTGGGACTAAAGGATAAGTTCACATTTTAACAAAAAATAATTTTTTGTAGGTAAAAATGTGCATTTACTTTTTTTTGTTTTGGGAGCCTGGAAAGCATTGCATCAGTAATCAGCAGATCACTGGTGCCATGCAGGACTCCTGCAGATGTGTCAGCATATTTGTGTGCTCATACCTCGTACACATTAAACCAAAAACATCACACATAAATCATAATGAATCAATAAAAACATAAAGGTCATATCAAAAAAGTCATAAAAGTCCCAAAGTGAAATACTGTATAGTTTCTGTGTCCCTGATGATGTCAGTTATGACGAAACGGGTAGGAAGGAGCCATCGCTTGTGACGTCGCCACGTTCATCCCAACCCGGAAGTGTTTGGATTGTATCCCAGGACCGGAGTTTTTTTTATGATAAACGCTTTGTTTATATGAGTGGTTAGTACTTTTAATAGTGTTTTATGGTTTACGCTATGTGGTTGTCCTTGGCTCTTTTTCCGTGTGCCTGTGGGATGTTCTCTCTCATTGAATGAGATGTCGTGGATACTAACCATGCTGATCTGAAGTATGTGGGCACTCTCTAGAAGAAGTCTATAAAGCCCAGTATTACAAGTAAGAGTTCTCTTTCTGCCTAAGGTGGTAGCACAGCACTGGTGCTATACCTAGAATACCTTCAGTTTTATTTAGGTGGAGTGCAGTATGTAATCAAGAATCGAGCAAAAAAAAAAAAACAGTTTGACATAATGGCCCTGATTTAGAATTGAGTCTACCAGCAGACTCTGAACATTCAGGCAGACTCAATTAAATCAATTAAGACCTTACAGTCTTCTGAGAGGCGTCTAGCAATCTCATTGAAAAGCGTCTACTTTTCTGTTAGTAAATGTGGAATCGCGTCTGGCACATTTTTAGGTACAATACCCGATATGTTCGCTAGGTGGCGCACAAGCGTGGGCTTTGGCGTTTTTATGTTTGCATATGAGAATACTTAGAATGTAAAATAAAAAGTACACCTATATCATTCTTTTTTTTTTGCGGTTTCTCCAAAATGATCAGACAACTAATGCATTTACTAATGAATGTCATAATTCTATTTTCAAATATTAAACATTTTCATACTTATATCTCAAATAATTTGGAATGTCTAGTTCTAAGTTCCCAATATAATGATATAGCTTCCTTCTCTTTAATCATGTAACTATTCTATGTTAAAGTCATATTACAGTGCTATAAATGCATGTGATCAATAATGAAAAAAAAGTGCAAATAATTGCAATAATGATGTAAAATGGTAAATGGTGCTAAAATAAGTTCAGATAATCATTCCTGAATAATGGAATGTCCTCCTGCATGGAGTTTGCATGTTCTCCCTGTGCTTGCGTGGGTTTCCTCCGGGTACTCCAGTTTCCTCCCACACTCCAAAGACATGCTGGTAGGTGAATTGATTCCTGTCCAAATTGGCCCTAGTATGTGTATGTATGAATGTGAGTTAGGGACCTTAGATTGTACGCCCCTTGAGGGTTAGGGACCGATGTGAATGCACAATATATGTGTAAAGTACTGCGTAAATTGACAGCGCTATATAAGTACCTGAAATAAATAAATTATTGCACTTTTTGGATTTTACATGCATTTGATTGATAACATGCATTTATAGCGCTGCACTATTACTTTAATATATTTCTATTCTGGGACTGTTGCCAAAACCCTGAGTACTAGCTGCTATCTTCATATCAATACCTAGATTTATATTTATCTTGTGTAGTACCATTTTAGTAGTCTATATAATTTGACCAGTGCTCGCTTTATCATTTTTAACCAATGTAACTATTTTACATTGCAGCTCAAACTTTGTCTCCCATGGTGGCTTAGTGGTTAGAACTCAGAACTTACAGCACTTGGGTCATGGGTTCTAATCCCAGCCATGGCTGCATCCCAGTTTGCATACTTTTCCTGTATGGATGTGTTTCTGCCAACACTCCAAAGACATGCTGCTAGGTTAATTGGGTCTAGTACATGGCTGAGTTTCTGCCCTTAGATTATAAGCTCCTTGACATTTATGAATGTTAAAAAAATGGAGATTAATTTTCTGGGTTGTGTCAGTGCCAGGAATATTGATCAATCAATTAAGATTTTGCCTAATGACTAGAAAGTGGAAAGAGGGTGTGCGTCCTGTTCTTCTGACAAGTTGGAAATGTGCAAGTTTCATGCTGTGTATATTTCATTAGAAAAATTAATAATAGCGCCTATGGTCAAAATTATATAACTTACTAATAGTGTACCAGCTGCAAAAAATCACCATATATAAAGTGTACCAATAAATAAATAATTTGCGCTAGTAAATGTGTATAAAAAGAAATCATCAAATCATAAGTCCAGAAAAAAATATATATATGCCAATACCACAAAAAAAAAAATATAAAAACTTTTAAGTGCAAAAAACTTTTGTGCAAAAAAAGTGTCTAAATATGAGAAATTTCACCAAAAAACCTTGATAAGATATATTTATGGGTGATCTGCCATTATATTATCAAGGTTTTTTGGTGAAATTTCTCATATTTAGACACTTTTTTTGCACAAAAGTTTTTTGCACTTAAAAGTTTTTATTTTTTTTTTTGTGGTATTGGCATATATATATTTTTTTCTGGACTTATGATTTGATGATTTCTTTTTATACACATTTACTAGCGCAAATTATTTATTTATTGGTACACTGTATATTTCATTGTAACTTTTTTTATCTTCTTTTAAACCTGTCTCCTTATACAACTTGACCCCCTCCCCCACCCCATCATCACCTGTCCCATATGCAAATCTATGGATCACACCCCACTCTTTTTAACCATTTACTGATCAAGTGAATATTTCTCATTTTCTATCAGCTACAGCTCAGATCTCACATTATTATACGATTGCTGATTGTATATCACCACTAGTCTGATTGAATTCACAATTCCTGGTCAGTCCCGTTCCCTTACCTCTAATAACCTTTAGGGCCAGTTCACACTACATGTTTCAGTTGCTTTTTCGGCATCACAAACGCACAGAAAGAAGGTTATATCGTTGTCAATGTCATAGTTCACATCAGCACTTGCATTTTCAGTGCATTGCAGGTGCTGTAAACAAAGTTGACCACACTGCATTGTGTCTGCACAGAACTGTACTGGAACGCGTTGAAACGCCCTTGAATGTACTAAAACACACATGTCCCTAATTAAATTGAATAAAAAGAAAGTAGAAAAAACTAACTGGAAGGGATACAAAAATGCAATGCAACGTGTTTAAAACACATCCAAAATGTACTGGAACACACTAAACATGCATGCCAAAAGGGCATGCAAAAACGCATCAGGAACACAGCTCGACTGTTTCTATAGTGTGAACTGGCCCTTAGGACTTGTTCATACCATTGGTGGTGCAGAAACGCATGCAAGAACACACATTTTCCAGCACAGCAAAGAAATGCAATGCCCTTTGCAGATGTGCGCAGGTACCATGATAAAAACATAATTGCACCTACACACGTCTATTAAAAACAGACCCATTCACAGCCACCAAAACGCATGGCACCACACTACTGTTAGGTGCAACACACTTTTAAAATAATATGCCTGCAGTATTTTTGCTTGTTCCCACACGTTAGGTAGCCCATTGAAATTAACGAGCTGAGGAAAAAAAAAAAAAGTAAAAAATGCCCCATTCACACAGGTCCTCTGGCCTGTACAGCATGAATGAGTGGGTTGTTCATGTGGCTAGAGCCACCTGTTACACTATGGGGACACAGCAGCTGTATGAACACAGGTTTTAATCTGACAGGTGTGAAGGCGTGGGGAAGTGGCCCTGAATGCTCACTGTCTGTGTTCAGGGCTGTACACCTGCACCGATATGCTTGTAAAATTATGACCTGCAGCATTTCCATAGTGTAACATAGGTTGCCTGCAAACGGCGATAGCCACAAAAATAAACCACTGATTCCCACTCTACAGGCCACAGCACCCATGAGCCCCAAGACCTCAATTACACCTCAGTTACACACACAGCTTTATGAACTCAGTACAGTTTTATCATTTAGATTTCACAGGAATATGGTTGGGATTATGTCAATCAATAATGTTTTTAGTGTATTTTTACCATAAATATAATTTGGATATTTTCTCTGGCGGTGAGGGGCTGTCAGGTATGCTGCACGGGGCCCCGTGATATCTAACAGTGGCTCTGGGTGTATGCTTGTGTCTGTGCCACCTGTATAGTTAGGAAGAACCTTGAACCTCTGCTATGTACCTCAATGGATCTAGAAACTGGACATGTTTTCAACTGAAAATACAACAATTATTAGTAATGTTTCCCCAGCAAATGAGGATGAGCTCCTCGGTGGAGAACAGCGATCTCGCCATGTCCAGATGTGGTCTGGAATTCCACAAAAGAACAATTCACAAAACTAAAAAATAGACTTGCAAATTACCACTAAACTCTCCTAACTACACTCCCATCCACTAACACTCCCCACTTCCGGGTGTGTGCAAACGTCCTTCCCCAAACATCATGGCGTATTTCCAGTATGACAGCTGCTCTAGCACCTCCTCCAACAGTCGTCATGGCGTTTATTTGTGCACCATAGCAATTTTACATGCGGCTCCATTGTGTATATGACATTCGCAAATATATGTTTGCAGTTCTATTGTGGATTTGGCATTGGTGAATGTATGCTTGCAGCTATACTGTGTATATGACATTGGTGAATATATATTTGCCAGTAAAGGCCCAAAGTCAACATAAATTGGGGGCCCAATTTATTACTGTTAAGAGGATTGTAGAAAAAGAATAGCTAGCTGCACATTGAACACGACCTATTCATTGGTACATAACATGGTCTTGTGGTGAAATAGGGGGCTTTTGGTTTGTTAATTTAGACATACTTGCATATGTGCGCTCTAACAAGGAAGATTTGGGCATATTATATAGCTAGCAAAAATAAGTGTTAGGGGTGCTAGTACATTTATTTCAGATACTTACATAGCGCTGTCAATTTACGCAGCGCTTTACATATATATGTGGTAAACTCACATCAGTCCCTACCCTCATGGGGCGTGCTATCCAAGGGCCCTATCATACATTCATACATATACTAGGGCCAATTTTGACAGGATCCAATTAACCTACCAGCATGTCTTTAGAGTGTGGGAGGAAACCGGAGTACACGGAGGAAACACACTCCAGGCAGGAGGTGCCATGGTTAAGATTCGAACCAAGAACACTAGTACTGCCAGGTGGAAGTGCTAACCATTTAGCGACTGTGCTACATTCAACTAGAACGTGAAATAATCCCCTCAAAAATACATAGTCCAAATGTTTATTGATCAAATACACATTCCACATTTATTTGGACAACAACAACAAGTAGGTACATTCAATATCTTGGTGGAAGAAAAAAAAAAAAAAACACCAGGATTGATGTTGCTAAAATAGAATGGTCCTGCTCATAAGAGCTTACAATCTAAAAGATTATACTTATAATGAACTGTGCTTTCACAGGTTACAGCAGGAAACAAACGGTTAATATGAATCACTTAGGCTTATCCACAAAACAAGCTGCAGATCAAAATATCAATATAAAAAATACATACGTGCCAAAATAAAAACACCTCCCACCTCCCCAAATCCCCCACACATACATTTCTCACTATGTCTGAAAACTGCATTTCATTCTAAATAAAGCAAACTTGGAAGAGCAGAGCAATTGACACGTGTTAGGATTACAATGCAAAGATAATAAACACACAATCATTGTACAATAACACACAAACACACCTTAGAAGGAAGAACATGCAAAACATTTACTGCCCACATCAAAACACAGCGTGAGTGTGGCCTGGGGCAATTCACCACAATATCACTTCCTCCCCAAACCACCACAGACAAGGACTTGCAGAAAATAATGTGGCCTGTACAAGGCAGAATCAGCCACTACTGCATCTCTTTATATAAGGTAGGCCACACCCACCACTGTCATTCATTTGGTTAGAGAAAGTGTTTGCACCTGATCATTTTCTTCCCACCTGCGTTAACCCTTGGTATACAGGCCCCACAAATCAGAGTCAGAAAGAAAGCCACAGTGAAGTGTACCTGTGCAGCATACAACAGAACATTTAACAGAGATGTAAAAGGGAACCCTATTGGCAATATTTCTTGGCCCTATGGGCACAATTCACTCCAGATTATCGCATGAGTTAAGGCAGTCACATGACCAAATCTCGCATGCAATACTGAAAATGTCAATTCACTTTTGCTAGTATGCGGCATTTCCCATAAATCGGAAAAACACTCATCGGAAATCAAACATAAAAAGGCCTTACACCCCGGTCACATCAAAGCCGATTTATAAATTGTGCGACGTACAGTGAAGATGCTGATTTTCTTACGATTTGCAAGACATCTGACACAGATATCTATGCAAATCGTCACAAAAGTAGTACATGTACTACTTTAGAAATCAGTGTCGGAAACGCACCCATGTGACTGCTCTAATAGCAGACAATAGGGTGCGACTTGGCATACGATTTGCAAGTCGCATGCCATGCAAATCGTATGCCAAGTCGCATCCAGGGTGCACAATTTCAGGTGCGATTTTGGAATTGAAATTGTACCTGATATCCGTTCTAATGAATGTGGATGTGAGTGTCTTAACGTAAGCAATTTGCTGCAGCACAATTTCAAAAGTAGTTCTTGTCTAACTTTTTCAGCATTTTGTAGCGATTTCGCATATAGACTACAATAGAAATCGCAATGCAAAAAACAATTGAAAACGCAATAACTCATTGGTAAATCTACAGAAAACACAGTGAAATTGCCAACAAAAAGCACAATTTTAAATCATATCTAGTGTGAACCAAGCAGGCAATTCAACAAAGGAAATAAATCTTTGAAGGCATTTGGTATCTGCATGCTCCGATAAGGGTCTGTTACGGATTTGGGGGGGGAAACTCCATGCCATTTTATTTTATTTTTTTGTCCTTTTCTCTCTCTCGCTCACTCTTTTCATGATTTGACAAACTTTCCCAAAAGGAGGTGGAGTTCAAACCAGCAATATCCAATCAATCATTAGTCCAGGCCCTTATTTCATCCCATCGTTTGAAATTCACATAAGGTGCAAATTTAAAGGTGTTTGAACAGACAAGGTGTCAGGAATGGACTGGCCAGCAATGGTGGGACTCACCTGCCTTTTGATCTGCAGTACCAGGGCTGGCCAGCGGATGCTCCCAGCAATCAGAGACTCAACTTTGCAGCCAGCTAACACCTGGAACTGATTATGCTGGGGTATTTAAGGGATGGCCAGACCCACAGACTCTGCCTTGGTGTTGTGTTTGTCCTGGGCCCTGTATCCTGTTTCTGTCCTGCATCCTGTTTCTGAACCGCTGCTGACTTCTCCTGCTCTGATCCCGGCTCGCTCCTGACCATCCCTCTGCCTGACCCTCTGTGCCACGCTGCTTGCTACCTGTTCTGATCCCTGGCTTGTGACCCTGACCATCCCTCTGCCTGACCCTCTGTACTACGCTGCTTGCTACCTGCTGAACCTGGCCTGTGACCCCGACCAATCTCCGCTTGCTCCCCCTGTACCTACCTGCCCTATTGATATTGACCCGGCCTGCCTGACGACGCTTGCTTGTATGTACTGTTATCTGTGGGTGGTTGGTTTGGTTTGGTTTGTTTGCACTGTATTATGTTTTAGTATTGCACTGCGTTTATGTTTGTATTGTTAGTGTTAATAAATTATATTGTTTATAACATATCTGAGGTCTGCGTTTCCCTGCGTCAGCCACACACCTCTGGTCACACCGGGGAGCCCTGACACAAGGCCTCATTCTAATTCACATTCTAGGGATCATTTAAACAGAAAGCAAAGATGCTGCCACCAGCACATGTATGTTAGGGTAGTCACACGGAGATCATGCAAATTCATTGCTGTGGTTGGGATTCAAATCAACAACCCTAGCGTTGTGAGGCAGCAGTGCTAACCACTAATCCACGGAGCTGTTGAACACTAATCCAGCCTGTATTTCCTCCTGTGCCTCTACCCCCTCCCTCCTAGATTGTAAGCTCGAAAGAGTAGGGCCACCCCTCGTGTGCTGTTTGATGTTACTGTACTGTTTCATGTATTGTCCCCCCTCTATTGTACAGCGCTGAGCAAACCCTTTGGCGCTATATAAACTCGATAAATAAATAAATAAATAAATAAATTTCTGTGGTGTGAATCAACCCTAAGTCCCTAGGCAAGGTCAGTGTAACTAGCCAGATATTTCAAATGTGACACAAATGTTGTGCTATGTTGCCAATTCAGATGTACGTTGGTTCTGTGTATCCCAATACAAAGGATTGCAATACTAATACAGGCGTACCTCAGTTTACCAACGCCTTGGTTAACGTAATTTTCGGTTTACGAATGAAAATCCATTGAAAATAATGCCTCGGTTTACACAATTGTTAATTTTTTTTCGCAATACAAAGTGTATGTCGGCACTGATTTTCAAATGCAAATGCTAGCCTTTTTTTTTTTCTTCACTATAGTTCACAAGCTTAGAAGTCACTTTCCCCAAAGTTACAGAAAACTTTGTATCTTTTAATAAACTCAAAGTAAACATTGTTTCCTTTAGGGATATAAATTCCAAGAAAACTTTCTCTTAGCTGGGGGAAGTGACAGGTAAATTTCTGAGCTATAGTTAAGAAAAAAAAATTACATTTAAAAACCAGCACCATAATAAATAAAAAAACGGTGTGGGGTCCCCCCTCCCATCCACACCAAGCTCTTTGGGTCTGGTATGTATCTTAAGGAGTAACTCCACGCCGAAATTAAATAAAAAACAGCGTGGGGTTCCCCCCCAAAATCCATACCAGACCCTTATCCGAGCATTATCACAAGTGTAATAAAAGCGCCACACCCTTAATACTTTAAAGCAGCAATTCCACCTCAAAGAAACCAAATAAATTTCTTACTGCTATAACTTAAATAAAGGAATGCGCTAAAACCACAAACTATTCCTAATTTAGTGTAGAAACATTAGTGCAAAAGATATATATATCTATTCTCAATTAATATCAAAAAATATCAAAATTATGTGCAAAACTATTTTTTAGTGCATAAGAAATTTAAATAATTAAATTTGTGAATATAAAAAAAATGTCCAATTTTGAATTTCTTCAAATGTCCAAACAAATCCTTTTCAAATTCAGGTGCTCTCAAAGAAATTGTGCCAAAATCCACCACCAAAAGTAAAGTTGGGTAACCCACCAGAGCTCCATGCTTATCAATCTCTAGATCAGCAAAAAACGCTTTTTGCTCTGGGAGCAGATGCAATGAATCAACTTCTCAGGTGTGATGATCAATAGCTACACAATCATCCATAAGGTAGGTATCCACCACTCAGTATAATGGTTCCAGGAGTATTATATCACTCTCTCTTTTTATATCTCTCTACCGAGGTCATGTTTGGGAATAAAAGAGAAAATCATGGTGTAGCCAGTTTTTTTATAAAAGTATCCAACAATTTAATAAAAATTTACACTCACAAAAAGGGTGTCTTCACCGACACCAGTATAACAGCATAAAACAGCAAATGGTATAACAGTCTCCTGTTCCCCGTACACTCACTACAGCGCTCGTGACTCAATAAACGTCAGCAAGCCCTACTAGTTCCGCCCCTTGAAGACGTCATTCATGACGAAACTAGTAGGGCTTGCTGACGTTTGTGGAGAAAATTGAAAATCCGAGCATGCAGCCCGGCAGGTGAGGAAAGGGGGGGGGCGAGAGAGCGCCCCCCCTCCTGAACCATACCAGGCCACATGCCCTCAACAATGGGGGGGTGCTTGATGTTAATGGGGACAAGGGCCTCTTCCGTTAGTGGGATAATTGGTCGGCCGTTTTTCGGGATTTTGGCACATTTTGTTTATCGGTAAGGTTGGAAAAAAATCGGCCGATTTTGCTGATCGGCCAATTTTCGCAGCAATGATCGGCAAAATCGGCCGATTTTTTTCCAAATTTACTGATAAAAAAAAATGTGCCAAAATCCCAAAAAACGGCCGACCAATTAACCCACTAATGACCCGAAAATCGGTCGATGTTACACCCATCTATAGCCTGCTTTAGATGGGTCTAAAATCGGCAGATTTTTCAGCCGGAAAAAAAAATTAGCCAATTTTGCCTATCATTGCTACGAAAATTGGCCGTTCGGCAAAATCGGACTTTTTTTGCCAAATTAACTGATAAACATGCCAAAAACCCCAAAAACAGCCGACCAATTAACCCACTAACTGCCCGAAAATTGGCAGATTTTTTTTTTCGGCTGAAAAATCTGCCAATTTTACACCCTTCTATGGCCTGCTTTAGATGGGTCTAAAATTGGCAGATTTTTCAGCCGGAAAAAAAAATCAGCCAATTTTGCCTATCATTGCCGCGAAAATTGGCCGTTTGGCAAAATTGGATGATTTTTTTGCCAAATTTACAGATAAAAAATGTGCCAAAATCCCGAAAAATGGCCGACCAATTAACCACCTAACAGCCCGAAAATCGTCCGATTTTTTTTCGGCTGAAAAATCGGCAGATTTTAGACCCCTCTATGGCCTGCTTTAGATGGGTCTAAAATAGGCTGAAAAAAAATCGGCTGATTTTCGGGTCGTTAATGGGTTAATTGGTCGGCCGTTTTTTTAGATTTTGGCACTTGTTTTCTGTCAGTAAACTTGGATAAAAATCGGCCGATTTTGGGGCCATTAGTGGGTTAATTGGTTGGCCATTTTTTGGGATTTTGCCACTTTTTTTATTGGTAAATTTGGATAAAAATCGGCCGATTTTGCAGATCGGCCGATTTTAGCGGCAATGATCGGCAAATCGGCCGATCTTTTAACCGATAAAAAATCTGCGCATGAGCCGTGACCTGCAAGAAAAAAAAAAAGAAAATGAAAAAGAAGAAAAGAAGAAAAATGCAGGCCATAGATGGGGCGAAAACTGGCCGTTTTAAAAAAAAAAAAACAAAAAAACAAAAAATCGGTTGTTCAATCGGCCAACGTTACCACCAACGGTAAAAAAAAATCGTCCGATTTTCGCCCCGTCTACGGCCGGCAAATATAATTGCGAAGTAATTACTTCTGTCCCTGCAGAGAGCTATTATATTTGACATTAAAAAGTATAGAGGTTGCAACATTCTATGTATTTGTATCCGAATAAAAACATCTATATCCGAATTGGATAAAAATAGATACAATGTTGCATCCTCTATACTTTTTAATGTCAAATATAATAGTGGAGCTCTCTGCAGGGACAGAAGTAATGTTTCAGCTGTCATTGGGGTTTCCCACCGACAGCTGAATTTTAAATCATTTCCGTGAATTAAATAAATAATTAAAAAAACAGCGTAGGGTCCCTCCTCCCATTCATACCAAGCCCTTCGGGTCTGGTATGAATATTAAGGGGTAACTCCACGCCAAAATTAAAAAAAAAAACAGTGTGGAGTCCCCCCCAATATCCATACCAGACCCTTATCCGAGCATGCAGCCCGGCAGGTCAGGAAAGAGGGTGGGGGGGGGGGCGCTCGCAAGCATGTGACATGGGGCGGGGTCACTCGGATGATGTCATTGGCTGGCCCCGCCCCTTACCTATATAAGAACTGTCAGACTGTCTCCTGCATAAAGCTGGTTAGCCTCAGTGGAGAGACAGGGTGACAGTTCTTAAATAGGTAAGGGGCGGGGCCAGCTGGGGACATAATCTGAGTGACCCCGCCCCATGTGACATCATTGATGTCACATGGGGTGGGATCACATGCTTGATGTCCCCGGCTGGCCCCGCCCCTTACCTATTTAAGAACTGTCACCCTGGCTAACCAGCTTTATGCAGGAGACAGTCTGCCGGGGACAGCAAGCATGTGACATGGGGCGGGGTCACTTAGATGATGTCCCTGGCTGGCCCCTCCCCTTACCTATATAAGAACTGTCAGAGAGAGACTCACTGCATAAGGCAGCTAGCCTCTGCCTAGAGCGGAGCTTTTTTTCTTTTCTTTTTTCGGATCGCCGTGATTGACGTTGGATCTACTTCGGGGGACATTGTTTTATTAAAGGACTTTAATCAGGTCAAAG
Source organism: Staurois parvus (assembly GCF_062004578.1). Taxonomy (NCBI): domain Eukaryota; kingdom Metazoa; phylum Chordata; class Amphibia; order Anura; family Ranidae; genus Staurois; species Staurois parvus. The sequence goes on from NW_028318470.1 coordinate 204,614, forward strand.
ACCCTGTACTGTGTTTTTTTTACACTACACTTTTGCTTTTTTTGCGAATTAGCGGTACCATGTACCGCAGACTCATTCACGTGGGGGCGGGCGGGATCTGGGGGCCCCTTGTTAAAGGGCGCTTCCAGATTCTGATAAGCCCCACGCCCGCAGACTCCCACAACCACTGGCCAGGGTTGTGGGGAAGAGGCCCTTGTCCCCATCAACATGGGGACAAGGTGCTTTGGGGGGGGAGCCCTCCTGCCCCAAAGCACCCCCCCATGTTGAGGGCATGTGGCATGGTTCAGGAGGGGGGGCGCCCCTTTCCTGACCTGCCGGGCTGCATGCTCAGATAAGGGACTGGTGTGCATATTGGGGGGGACTCCATGCTGTTTTTTTTTTTTTTTTTAATTTTGGCATGGAGTTACCCCTTAATATCCATACCAGACCCAAAGGGCTTGGTGTGGATGAGAGGGGGGACCCCACGCTGTTTTGTTTTTTTGTTTTTTTTGTTTTTTTTTTATTGCAGACCTTTATTTTTACATTCAGCTGTCAAAATAAATATTATCTAGACCTTCGAAATTAGTAAAATCATTACAGAAATAATTATAAAGGATAAGAAACAAAAATAGAATCACTAGAACTTAGGAAATTAGAATACATAAAGATATGTCTAGTGCTGTTTGTTAAACACAGTAGACACAACCGAGTGCCATCTCTCAGAGGACTTACTATTGAACAGCGGCTAAAAAGCAAGCGCCCACAAAGGACGTCTAAAATGTGTCCTGCACATGCGCATTTATATCGGCCAAATAAGCTGTACGAGCGTCTAGTTTTTCACTGTGTTGACTTGCTTAAAAAAAAACTTTTTAACACATTTTAACCACTTGCCCTCCGGAGGATTTACCCCCCTTAATGACCAGGCCTATTTTTGCTACTCGGCGCTGCACTAATTCAACTGATAATTGCGCGGTCATGCAACGCTGCACCCAAACAAAATTTACGTCCTTTTTTTTCACACAAATAGAGCTTTCTTTCTGTGGTATTTGATCACCTGTGTGCTTTTTATTTTTCACGCAATAAACAAAAAAAGACCAAAAATTTTGAAGAAAAACGATATTTTTTAATTTCAGCTATAAAAAATATATAGTAAACTCAAAATTAGTTATAAATTTAGGCCAAAATGTATTCTGCTACATGTTTTTGGTAAACAAAATCCCAATTCGTGTATATTGATTGCTTTTTGTGAACGTTATAGCGTCTACAAACTATGGTATAGATACTGCAATTTCCGACTTTTTTTTGGTATACAGTGCTGCGCTAGTTTAACGGACAATTGCGCGGTCATGCAATACGGTACATAAATGAAATTTTTGTCCTTTTTTTTCCACACAAATAGAGCTTTCTTTCGGTGGACTTGATCACCTGTGCGTTTTTTTTTTTTTGCGATATAAAAAAAAGGCTGACAATTTTGAGAAAAAAAAAACAATATTTTGTACTTTTTGCTATAAAACATGTCCAGTAAAAAAAAATTTTAAAATCAAATTTCGTCATAAATTTCGGCCAAAATGCATTCTGCGACATGTCTTTGCTAAAACAAAACCCAAAACGTGTCAATTAATTGGTTTACGTGAAAGTTATAGCATTTACAAAAGATACTCGGATTTTTAATTTTTTTTTATACTAATAATGGTGGCGATCAGCGACTTATGGTGGCGATCAGTTACTTATGGCAGTTAGCGACTTATGGCGGGACTGCGGCGGACATTCTGACACTGGGGGGGAACTGACTAAGGGTCACTGACATCCCCAGTAACACCAATACAGTGATCAGTGTAGAAAAAAAACACTGACACTGTACTAATGGCATTGGGGAGGAAGGGATTAACTTTTTTTTGCAATGAAGGTTAACTGTGTGAGGGGAGTGTTTTACTAGGGGGCGGGGGTGTGTACTGCAGGGAGACACTCTGATCGGGACAGAGAAACTCTTTTCTCTTGGTCAGCTTGTCAGGAACTGTCAGGGAACTGACAGAAAGCAGAGGTACTGCAGCCCTGCTCTCTGTCACTGATTGCCGCTATTCGCCGGGACACAGCTGATAATAACCGGCTGTGACCCGGCGACAGACACCCGCGGCTGAGATCGGCGGTGAAGGTAGGGCCTCGCGCGCGCCCCCTACCTGTTTTGAAACCGCACATTTTAAAACATGCTTTTGCCCAGTTGTGCCGCCCTGCCACCATTTTTATACAGTGGCTGGGCGGCTAGTGGTTCATTTTTTTTTTTTTTGAAATGGCAGATATTGTTTAAAGTGAAGTCCTGATATTTGTCAAAGCAAATTTCAAAGTGAACATGTCTCTGCAGTGATTTTTCATGGTGTTAGACATGCCTCTTAGCAAGTCTGCTTTTTGAGTCTGCTTCCTGATCTGTGTCTCGTTAGTAAATTCGATTTGGCGTCTAGTTGTTGACGCTTCTCTTTAGTAAATCTCTTAGCAGGGTAAAAAAAAACTGTGTGTGGTCCCTCTTCCCATCCAACCATTTCGGTTCTGGTATGTATATTAAGGGGTAACTCCACACCAAAAGAAAAAAGAAAAGTGTGGGGTTCCCCCAAAAATCCATACCAGACCCTTATCCGAGCGCCCCCCTCCTGAACCATACCAGGCCACATGCCCTCAACATGGGGGGGTGCTTTGGAGCAGGGGGGCTCCCCCCCAAAGCACCTTGTCCCCATGTTGATGGGGACAAAGGCCTCTTCCCCACAACCCTGGCCGATGGTTGTGGGGGTCTGCGGGCGGGGGGCTTATCAGAATCTGGAAGCCCCCTTTAACAAGAGGGCCCCCAGATCCCGGCCCCCCCTATGTGAATGAGTATGCGGTACATGGTCCCGCTACTAATTCACAAAAAAAAACAAAGTGTAGTGTAAAAAACCACAGGACACGGTCTTTGACAAGTCCTTTAATAAAACAATGTCCCCCGAAGTAGATCCAACGTCAATCACGGTGTCGGGCGCCAGCGGGCCAAAAAAAGAAAAAGAAAAAAACCTTCCGCTCCCGACGGAGGCTCTTCAGCCTTATGCAGTGAGCCAGGGTGACATGGGGGGGGGGATCTGGGGGCCCCTTTGTTAAAGGGAGCTTCCAGATTCTGATAAGCCCCCCACCCGCAGACCCCCACAACCACTGGCCAGGGTTGTGGGAAAGAGGCCCTTGTCCCCATCAACATGGGGACAAGGTGCTTGGTGGGGAGCCCCTCTGCCCCAAAGCACCCCTCCATGTTGAGGGTATGTGGCCTGGTATGGATCGGGGGAGGCTGCTCGCTCGTCCCCCCCTTTCCTGACCTGCCAGGCTGCATGCTCGGATAAGGGTCTGGTATGGAATTTGGGGGGAACCCAAATTTTTATTTTGGCGTGGAGTTACCCCTTAATATCCATACCAGGCCTGAATGGCTTGGTATGGATGGGAGGGAGGACCCCACGCTGTTTTTTTTTTTTTTTTTTTTTTTATTATGGTGCTGGTTTTTAAATGTAATTCTGGCTTTTTTGGTCTTCACTGTAGCTCAGAAATTCAGCTGTCACTTCCCCCGGCTCAAAGAGAAAGTTTTGTTTGCGCTTATTTCCTTAAAAGTACCAAGGTTGACTTTTAGTTAATAAAATGAAGAAATTGTTCTGTAACTTCGGGGAAAGTGACAGCTAAGCTTGTGAACTATAGTGAAGGACAAAAAAAGGCACGCCATTAGCATTGAAAAATCAGCACCGACATACACTTCGTATTGTGAACCAAATTATTCAAACATTTGTAAACCGACCAATTAATTTTAATGGTTTGGCATTTGTACACCAAATATGATGTTCCCCGAGGCGTTGGTAAACCAAGGTTTGCATGTATTAGTATTGCAATCCTTTGTATTGGGATACATAGAACCAACGTACATCGGAATTGGCAATATAGCACAACATTTGTGTCACATTGGAGATATCTGGCTAGTTACACTGACCTTGCCCAGGGACTTAGGGTTGATTCACAACACAGAAATACAGGGTGGTTTGTATTGCTGCTCTGTGGATTAGTGGTTAACACTGCTGCCTCACAGCTCTAGGGTTGTCAGTTTGAATCCCAACCACGGCAAGAAAGTAGCATGATCTCCCTGTGTGGCTGTCTTCAAATAGATGTTCTGGCAACATCTTTGCTTTCTGTCTAAATGAGCCCTAGAATGAGGCCTTGTCTGTTGAAACACCTTCAAAGCTGCACCTAATGTGAATGTCATACAATGGGATGAGATAAGGGCCTGGATTACTAATAGATTTGATAATGCTGGTTTACACTCCACCCCCTTTTGTGAAGGATTTGTCAAGCAAAGAGCTGAGAGAGAGAAGAGTAAGCAAGAGATACATGAAGAGTGATAAAGAGAGACATACAGAAGAGTGAGAGAGACATACAGAAGAGTGAGAGAGAGAGAAAATGCTTGGGTGGGGAATCCACACATCAAAATTGTTACAAATACTGGCGTGGATTTTTCCCCCAAATGCATAGCAGACACTTATCCGAGCAGGCAGGTACCGCATGCCTTCAAAGATTTATTTCCTTTGTTGATTTACCTGCTTCGTTCACACTATATGCAATTGAAAATTGCGCTTTAAGTTGCCAATTTCACCGTGTTTTCTAAAGATTTTCAAACTAGTTGTGATTTCAATTGTGTTTTGCATTGTAATTTCTTCTGGAGTCTAGATGTGAAATTGCAATTAAATGGCCCGAAAGTTCGACAAGAACTACCTTTGAAATTGTAAGTTCAACAAACCGCATATGTACACTCACATTCACATTCATATCCGATATCAAATACGATGTCAACTCACAAATCGCACCTGAAATTGCACACCCTGGATGTGACTTGGCATGGCCAGCAACTTGCATTTGCATGGCAAATTGCACACAATGTTACTGGGGGCTAACACCACTGTCACATCTAATCCGATGTGGCAATTGCCCAACTTACAGTGAAGTTGCACGAGTTCACAATCCAACAGAGCCTACAGTGGACAATAGGGTGCGACTTGGTCTACGATTTGCAAGTCGCCTGTCATGCCGATTGCATGCCAAATCGCAAACAATGTTACTGGGGGCCACCCGGTCACATTAAAGCAGATTTCTAAGTGGTGTTATTTACACTACAGTCACATCATGTGACTTTCAGTGAAGTCACATGATTTCAAAGTCTGGGGACATGCTTATTTAAAGTGCGATTTGCAAGGCATCTTACACAGATCTCTCTGCAAAACGCATGAAAAGTAGTGTATTCATTACTTTAGAAATTGTTGCGGCTCCAACCAAGTTTGAACCACACCAATATGAACGCTCTAATAGCGGTCACATTGAGTGCGACTTGGCATGTGATTTGCATGACATGCGACTTGCAAATCGTATGCCAAGTCGCACCCTATTGTCTGCTATTAGAGCAGTCACATGGGTGCGTTTCCGACACTGATTTCTAAAGTAGTACATGTACTACTTTTGTGGCGATTTGCATAGATATCTGTGTCAGATGTCTTGCAAATCGTAAGAAAATCAGCATCTTCACTGTACGTCGCACAATTTATAAATCGGCTTTGATGTGACCGGGGTGTAAGGCCTTTTTATGTTTGATTTCCTGAGTGTTTTTCCGATTTATGGGAAATGCCGCATACTAGCAAAAGTGAATTGACATTTTCAGTATTGCATGCGAGATGTGGTCATGTGACTGCCTTAACTCATGCGATAATCTGGAGTGAATTGTGCCCATAGGGCCAAGAAATATTGCCAATAGGGTTCCCTTTTACATCTCTGTTAAATGTTCTGTTGTATGCTGCACAGGTACACTTCACTGTGGCTTTCTTTCTGACTCTGATTTGTGGGGCCTGTATACCAAGGGTTAACGCAGGTGGGAAGAAAATGATCAGGTGCAAACACTTTCTCTAACCAAATGAATGACAGTGGTGGGTGTGGCCTACCTTATATAAAGAGATGCAGTAGTGGCTGATTTTTCCTTGTACAGGCACATTATTTCTGCAAGTCCTTGTCTGTGGTGGTTTGGGGAGGAAGAGATATTGTGGTGAATTGCCCCAGGCCACACGCTGTGTTTTGATGTGGGCTGTAAATGTTTTGCATGTTCACACATAAGGTGTGTTTGTGTGTTATTGTACAATGATTGTGTGTTTATTATCTTTGTATTGTAATCCTAACACATGTCAATTGCTCTGCTCTTCCAAGTTTGCTTTATTTAGACTGAAATGCAGTTTTCAGACAAACATGATGAGAAATGTATGTGTGGGGGAGGTGGGAGGTGTTTTTATTTTGGCACGTATGTATTTTTTATATTGATATTTTGATCTGCAGCTTGTTTTGTGGATAGATAAGCCTACTATGTGATTTATTTTAACTTTGTTTCCTGCTGTAACCTGTGAAAGCACAGTTCATTAGAAGTATAATTTTTTAGATTGTAAGCTCTTATGAGCAGGACCATTCTATTTTAGCAACATCAATCCTGCTTTTTTTTTTTTTTTTTTTTTAAACCAAGAAATTGAATGTACCTACTTGTTGCTGTCCAAATAAATGTGGAATGTGTATTTGATCAATAAACATTTGGACTATTTATTTTTTGGGGGGGATTATGTCATGTTCTAGTTGAATGTAGCACATTGGCTAAATGGTTAGTACTTCTGCCTGGCAGTACTAGGGTTGTTGGTTCAAATCCCAGCCACGGCACCTCCTGCCTGGAGTTTGCATGTTCTCCCTGTGTGGTTTTCCTCCGGGTACTCCGGTTTCCTCCCACACTCTAAAGACATGCTGGTAGGTTAATTGGATCCTGTCAAAATTGGTCCTAGTATATATATGAATGTAAGTTAAGGACCTTTAGATTGTACGCCCCTTGAGGGTTAGGGACTGATGTGAATTTACAACATATATATGTAAAGCACTGCGTAAATTGACAGCGCTATATAAGTACCTGAAATAAATCTACTAGCACCCCTAACACTTATTTTTGCTAGCTATATACTATGCCCAAATCTTCCTTGTTAGAGCGCACATATGCAAGTATTTCCAAACTAACAAACCAAAAGCCCCCTATTGCACCACAAGACCATGTTACGTACCAATGAATAGGTCGTGTTCAATGTCCAGCTAGCTATTTTTCTACAATCCTCTTAACAGTAATACATTGGGCCCCCAATTTGTTGACTTTGGGCCTTTACCAGCAAATATATATTTGCCAATGTCATATACACAGTATAGCTGCAAGCATACAGTCACCAATGCCAAATCCACAATAGAACTGCAAACATATATTTGCAAATGTCATATACACAATGGAGCCGCGTGTAAAATTGCTATGGTGCACAAATAAACGCCAAGACGGCTGTTGGAGGAGGTGCTAGAGCAGCTGTCATACCGGATATACGTCATGACATTTGGGGGAAGGACGTTTGCACACACCCGGAAGTGGTAGTGGGGAGTGTTAGTGGATGGGACTGTAGTTAGGAGGGTTTAGTGGTCTATTTTTTAGTTTTGTGAATTGTTCTTTTGTGGAATTCCAGACCACATCTGGGCATGGTGAGATCGTTGTTCTCCACCAAGGAGCTGATCCTCATTTGCCGGGGAAACATTACTAATAATTGTATTTTCAGCTGAAAAAATGTCCAATTCCTAGATCCATTGAGGTACATAGCAGAGGTTCAAGGTTCTTCCTAACTATACAGGTGGCACAGACACAAGCATACACCCAGGGCCACTGTTAGATATCACGGGGCCCCGTACAGCATACCTGACAGCCCTCCCACCACCAGAGAAAATATCCAAATTATATTTATGGTAAAAATACACTAAAAACATTATTGATTGACATAATCCCAATCAAATTCCTGTGAAATCTAAATGCTAAAACTGTACTGAGTTCATAAATAAAGCTGTGTGTTTAATTGAGGTCTTGGGGCTCATGGGTGCTGTGGCCTGTAGAGTGGGAATCAGTGGTTTATTTTTGTGGCTATCGCCGTTTGCAGGCAACCTGTTACACTATGGAAATGCTGCAGGTCATAATTTGACAAGCATATGGGTGCAGGTGTACAGCCCTGAACACAGACAGTGAGCATTCAGGGCCACTTCCCCACGCCTTCACACCTGTCAGATTAAAACCTGTGTTCATACAGCTGCTGTGTCCCCATAGTGTAACAGGTGTTTCCAGCCACATGAACAACCCCCTCATTCATGCTGTACAGGCCAGAGGACTTGTGTGAATGGGGATTTTTTACTTTTTTTTTCCTCAGCTCATTAATTTCAATGGGCTGCCTAACGTGTGGGAACATGCAAAAATACTGCAGGCATATTATTTTAAAAGTGTGTTGCACCTAACTGCACAGTAGTGTGGTGCCATGCGTTTTGGTGGCTGTGAATGCCTCTGTGTTTACTAGACATGTGGAGGTGCAATTAAGTTTTCACCATAGTACCTGCGCACATCTGCAAAGGGCATTGCATTTCTTTGCTGTGCTGGAAAAAACATGCTCTTGCATGCGTTTCTGCACCACAAATGGTGTGAACAAGTCCTAAGGGTCAGTTCACAATATAGAAACACAGTCTAGATGTGTTCCAGATGTTTTTGCATGCACTTTTTTGATGCATGTTTAGCGTGTTCCAGTGCATTTTGGATGTGTTTTTGACAAGTGTTACTGCATTTTTTTATGCATTCCAGTTAATTTTTTCCCCTCTCTTTTTCTTAAACTTAATTAGGGACATGTGCGTTTTAGTGCGTTCCAGGGCGTTTTACCACATTCCAGTACAGTTCTATGCATAAACAATGCAGCCTGTTCGCCTTTTTTGACCTGCAACGCACTGGAACTGCAAGCGCTGATGTGAACTATGACATTGACAACCATATAACCTTCTTTCTGTGCATTTTGGATGCAAAAAAAGCAACTGAAACACATGTAGTGTGAACTGGCCTAAAGGTTATTATCAGGGAACTGGACTGACCAGGAATTGTGAATTCAATCAGATTAGTGGTGAGATACAATCAGGAATCCTATAATAATGTGAGATCTGAGCTGGATGTGATAGGAAATGAGACACATTAACTTGATCAGTAAATAAATAGTTAAATAAAAAGAGTGGGGCGGGGATACATAGACTGGCAGATGGAACAGGTGATTGTGGGGGAGGCGGTCAAGTTGTATAAGGAGAGAGGTTTAAGCCCTCGTTCACACTTGACTTTATTTCTAACTCTTGCCAAATTGCCCTATAGTGTTTGACAGGTGTTTGGGAAGCGTTTTTAATTCTCCTCAAATGCTCCCGAAATGCCTTATGTGCGGCTTTGAGGCATGTGATAAGCATTTACCAAGCGTTAAAACTGTGCCACAAATGCCTGTAATGAAGTTAAATGGTATTAACCCTCTGAAAATGCCTCGCAACCACACCGCAAACGTCTGCCAGGCATTTGCGGAGCTGCACCATAGACTTGAATGGGAGGCTTCAACTCCTCCTGACTCGACATGAGGCGCCAGTTTTGCCGTGACGCATTGCTAACGCTTCAGTGTGAACAGCACTGTTTGCTGCCATGTGCAGAATTTTCATAGGCATTTGAGAAGCGTAAAAAACACTTCCCAAATGCCTGTCTGACGCCTGCTGACAAAGCTAGTGTGAACGTAGCCTTAGAGAAGATAAAATTGTAATGAAATATAAACAGAAGGAAAATTGAAAGTTTCAAACTTGTCAGAAGAACAGGACGCAGACGATTTTGACTATCACCCGATTTTCCTGGCAATGATGGGCAAATCGGCCAATTGCTTTACCGATAAAAATATGCGCATGAGCCATGTCCTGCAAGAAGAAGAAGAAAGAATTCCAGTCCGCTATTATATTTTACATGAAAAGTCTTGCGGTTGCAACAATGTATCTATTTGTATCCGAATAAAAACATCTGTATCCGAAATGGATACAAATGGATACACTGTTGCAACCACAAGACTTTTCATGTAAAATATAATAGCAGAGCTCTCTGCAAGGGACAGAAGTAAAAATGCCAGCCATAGACGGGACGAAAATAGGCCAATTTTTTTATTGAACAATCGATTTTTCGTTTTAAACAAACGGCTGTTTTTTGACCCAACTATGGCCTGCATAAGACCAGAAACTCAGACATATACCAGGCCCAATTAACCTAACAGCATGTCTTTGGAGTGTTGGCAGAAACACACCCATGTAGAGAAAGCATGCAAACTGAGATGCAGACAGGTGCAGCCATGACTGGGATTAGAACTCATGACCCACATGCTGTAAGTTCTGAGTTCTAACCACTAAACCATTGAGGGAGACAGAGTTTTAGGTGCAATGTAGAATAGTTACATTGTTTAAAAATGATAAAGCGTGCGCTGGTAAAATTATATAGACTACTAAAATAATATTACGTAAGATAAATCTAAATCTAGGTACAGATATGAAGGTAGCAGCTAGCACTCAGGGTATTGGCAACAGTCCCAGAATAGAAATATGTTACAGTAATAGTGTAGCGCTATAAATGCATGTTATCAATCATAAACGCATGTAAAATAAAAAAAGTTCAAATAAGTGCAATAATTATGTAAACTGGTAAATGGTGCTAAAAAAGTTCATATAATCATTTCTGAATAATGGAATGTCCTTCGTGTGAGAGTACCAACTCAGAGAGTGCCTATGAATGGCACGTGTGGTACTTATTTGCACGTTTTTGATTTTACATGTGTTTATGATTGATAACATGCATTTATAGCGCTGCACCATTACTTTAACATAGAATAGTTACATGATTGAAGATAAGGAAGATATATCATTATATTGGGAAATTAGAACTAGACATTCCCAATTATTTGAGATATAAGTGTGAAAATGTTTGACATTTGAAAATAGAATGTATGACATTCATTAGGAAATGCATTAGTCGTCTGATCATTTTGGAGAAACAGCAACCAAGAAAAAAAAAAATATAGGTGTACTTTTACTTTAAATTATAAGTATTCTCATATGCAAACAGAAAAACGCTAACAAAGCCTGTGGTTGTGCGCCACCTAACGAACATATTTGCACCTAAAAATGTGCCAGACACGATTCCACATTTACTAACAGGAAAGAGTCTACAAGTAAACACTTTTCAATGAGTTTGCTAGACGCCTTTCAGAAGGCTGACAGGTCTAGATTGTTTGAATTGAGTCTGCCTGAATGTTCAGCATCTGCTAGTAGACTCAATTCTTAGTAAACCAGGGCCCCTGTGTCCAGTTGGGTTTTCACATTTTGTTTTTTACTCTTTGAGATGCGGGCGACATTGCCCATAGGTGTTCCTACGCAGTTATGCCTTGTAGCACTTTCTCCACAGCGGCTAGTGCCTAAATAACCATATTAGTTCTGTATAGATGCTTCTACTTGTTATAGTTGATGGGTGGAACTGGCGGAGGACCTCAGGTCGTGGGTGTGACTCTGCTTACTGGGCGGTCCTGTGGGCGGTTTCACCCCTCCGGCTATTTTGGAACATCTTAATTTTTGAAGTTCTAGTCTACTGAGTTTCTTATTGCCTTACTAGCCATCTATAGGTCAATTGTTCCTGGGTTTATTAGCCTAAGTTGTTTGTTTAGTACTTTCTTGCCTTAACTAAATCGAGTAGTTCCGGTGGACTATGGTGTCCCCCTCCAAGCTGGTTAGTGGTCTGGATTGGTATCCTGCCCGCTATCCAGCCTTTTTGTGGGTATTTCACCCACAGTGGATTATTAAGATGTTTGTGCTAATTGTACTGTTTCATATGAATATTACTCGTATACCAGATGGTTTCTTGTTTTCTTTCCTGTCTTTTTTTTCTCTGTTTCTTGTCATGTGTGTTTTTATAAAAAAAATTTCAGGGTTCTCGGGGATCGTAGCGGAGATGATCTTTTTCCCTTTCGATCGCCATGTCGCTAAACTGGTTATTCTTGAATGTGCAGGGCACGAACTCTGCAAAAACGGGTAAAGATATTTAAGTTTCGCCGGGCTCACCATGTCGACATTGCTTGTCTGCAGGAAACTCATTTTTCAAATACCTCTGCCCCTAAATATTTTGATGCACGCTACCCTCAGGTTTTTCAGGCTGCTGGCCCTACTAAACAAAGGGGAGTCCTTGTTGCTTTTCACGGCAAAACCCCATTTGTATGTGTGAAGCGTATTGCTGACCCAAGCGGCAGGTATCTTTTATTACAGGGCACCGTATCGATGTTACAATACTGACCTATTATGCTCCCAATGTCAACCCTGGACCCTTTCTATCACATATCTGCTCCCTCCTGGCTGTCCATCAATGGGGTACTCTTCTGATGGCAGGAGTTTCCAATTTTGTATTAAATCCATCCCTAGATACAAACCCTGCCGAAAACTCAAACTATTCCACGTCGGCCAAATCCTTCCCATGACCTGGTAGATCTGTGCCGTGAATTCCACCCCTGGGGAAAAGATTATACTTACTACTCTCACCCTTCTCATTCTAGAATTGACCATGCTTTTGTATTGCGTAAACATCTTCCTTTGGTACGCTCCGTCTCTATCCTCACGGTTCCATGGTCCGATCATGACCCTGTTTTGGTGGTTTGTCGATCTCTCCTCTGTAAGCCATCCTACTCCTCTTGGATTATGAATAACTCTCTGCTTTCACTGAAGGAGATTCAAGCGGAACTATTGCGTAAATCCCAAGAATATTTTCAGCTAAACTCGGGTTCTGCCTCTTCTTTGGTGACGTTGTGGGAAGCTTACAAGGTTGTTCTTAGGGGCCACATTATTCAGATAGCTTCGAGGCAGAAGAGGGATAGACAACATAAACAGCGTCAGCTGGAATCAAAGCTAGCTTCCGCGTCGGCTCAATTCAAGCAGGTACCAACCCCATCAAACCGTAGGTTGTTAGATCAGGCTCGCCTGGAACTAGATGTCTGTTTGACTGATGAGGCTGAGCGCTCTTTGCGATGGACACGCCAGAAGTGGCATAGTATAGCAAATAAACTAAATTCCATGTTAGCACGTAGATTGCGCTCTTTCGCGCACCATCCTAAACCGATTTCTCTACGCACTCGTCAGAATGTTCTCACCAGTAATCCTGTAGCAGTATTGGAGGAGTTCCGGCATCGACTTGCCAGACTTTATGCGGATCCTACACAGGCTGATCCCCAATCTATCTCTGATTTTTTTATCTCACTTGTCCTTACCTACTTTGACTCAGGCTCATAAGGACCTGATGGACCGTGATATTCAAGTATCGGAAGTTCTGCAATGCATTGCAGATCTGAAGATGGGCAAACGCCCAGGTCCAGATGAATACACGGCTTCATAGTACAAAAAATTAGCTGATGTGCTTGCCCCTCACCTTGCCGCTATGTTCAATGTGGTGAAGGGAGGTTCAAACTTTTCCCCTGACTCTTTGACTGCTAATGTGGTTATGATCTCCAAACCAGATCGGGATCATTCCTCGGGCAAATTACAGACCAATTTCTCTTATTAACATTGATATGAAAATCCTTACTAAGATCTTAGCCACTCGTTTGAATTCTTTCCTTTCTCGCTTGATTAAGAAGGATCAGGTGGGTTTCGTCCCCCACAGACAAGCCGGAGATGCCATCAGACGTATTATACAGTTCCAATATTTGGCCCATACTCGCAAAATTGATATGCTCCTATCTCTAGGTATCAATAAGGCCTTTGACACCTTGTCCTGGCCTTATCGTATGTTGGTCCTTCATCATTTTGGCTTTGGTCCCTCGTTCTTGCGTGGATTTCCTCGCTATATACATCCCCTCAAGCAAAACTCAAATTTTATGGTTTTGAGTCTTCAACATTTTCGATTGGCAGGGGAACTAGACAAGGTTTCCCGCTTTCTCCCATACTATTTATCTTGGCTTTGGAACCTTTGGCAGAAGCCATTCGTATGCATCCTGATATTAAGGGAATAGATGTAGCTGGTTCCCAACACAAGTTGTTCGCTGACGATATATTGTTGTCGGTTACGAACCCGGGGGTTACTTTGACAAACTTACTTGCGGTTTTGGATTCCTTTGCAGTTCTCTCAGGCCTCCATGTTAACCCTGCCAAGTCCAAAGCTATGTCAATTACCCTCTCACCATCACTTTTGGAGACTCTGAAATATTTGTTCCCTTTTCATTGGCTTTCTGCCTTACCGTATTTAGGAATCAAGCTTACTCCGACTTACGAAGGACTTTGCCGGGCTAATTTCCCCACTGTTTTTAATGACTTGACGGAGTTGTTGTCCTCCTGGTCTCAGTATCCGCTTTCGTGGTTCAGTAGAATCAATGCGGTCTTATCTTCCCAAATTATTGTACATGTTTTGAGTTTTACCAGTCCCTGTTCCCTCACATAAATTCACCAGCGAAAACTCCTGTCTTTCATTTGGAGTTCCTCTCGACCCAGAATCTGCAAACAAATCTTATTTGCTCGTAAGACCGAGGGTGGGTTATCTGTCCCAAACCTTCAGTCTTACTATCTGGCAGCCAATATTGCCCCCCTAGCCCATCTCCATGCATCTCACCATTTTCCCTTGTGGGCTACTGTAGACTTAATGGACTCCCACCCGATTCCACTCTCTTCTCTACCATGGCTTCCTTCTACTCATCGACGCTCATCCCTTAGTCCAACACTGACGCTAACGCTCCATCTTTTGGACTCAATTAAATATTTAGCTGGCCTCATTTCTGCCCATTTACCGTTATTACGGTTGCACACAACCCATTATTTCCCCCAGGTCGTGACAATCCTGGACAGTTTGCTTGGTGGCAAGCAAATGGCTTCCATGATATACATCCCATGCTCTCTCCCACTTGGATACTCACCTTTGAAACTCTGCGCTCTTCTTACAATATCCCATTGTGGGAACATTTTGGATACCTTCAACTCCGCCACTTTATCAGTACATTAATACAGACACATTCGGGACCCTACAGGTTGACCCCCTTTGAAAGTCAATGTAGACATAGACCCCATGCTCCGGGCTTAATTTCCCTGGTCTACTCTTCCATTATTTCTCATAGAACTCCTCCAGTCCGTTCTTATCAGCGTTGGCAGTCGGAACTCGGGGGCACTCTAGATCAGCAGGATTGGCGGATCATGACCCAACAATTATCCAAATGTTCTAGGAATGTTATCATTCTAGAAAACGCCTGTAAGGTTCTTTATAGATTGTATTACACACCTGCTAGTCTGGCTCGTTTTGTTCCCACATATTCCCCGACTTGCTTTCGGGGTTGTCAACAAATGGGTACCGTGGTCCATATTTGGTGGACTTGCCCCAAGGTGTGCAGATTGTGGATCAGAGTTTACGACCTTCTCCGCACTTTGTTTCACACAGACATTAAGCACAACCCGTACGAAGCGCTGTTATTTAAACCATTAGTGGGCCTACTTCATCCCGAACGGCAGCTGGCATCGCACTTATTCATGGCCAGCAAGCTGACGATTGCGAGGGCTTGCAAGACTCCCCTCCTCAGCTTTGAGGCTGTCAAAAACCTGATGAACTTTATAATGGTCAACGAAAAGTTGACAGCTATACTGTTTAGACACCCATACAAAATTTTTACAGACATGGCGTCCTTGGCTTGATATAGCTCAACCGTCGAGATTCGACCAGTCCCTCTTGTCGATATATTTCTTTTTTCTCTGCTGCGGTCCCCTTGGAGCCCCCCCCCCTTTTTTTTTTTTTGCTTGTTCGTCTTCTTTCTCTTCACTCCTTTCTTTCCTCTTGTCTAGTCTGTCTTCTTCAGGCTATTTGTGCTTATTGTGCTTATTGTGATTCCTGTTTTGAGCCCCGTACCAGCAACACTGCATCCATGTGCTGTACCTTCATTCAGAGAGGTTCCTTCTCCTATTCTTCTCGCATTCTGTATGCTGATACAGTAACAATTTTTCCTTAGCGTTTATTATGTTATTGGTCTCTTAATGTCTATCATTTCTGCAATTTATTGTGTTTTCTTCCTATACGGCACTTATGTACGCAGTTTATTTTCATGCTTTCTCATCAGTACATATTCTGTATTCATCGAATCCTTTGTATGTTATATTCCTGCTGGTCATTGCATATGTTTTTGATTGATTCTCTGCTGTTTCCTATTCTATAATACAATTCTTTGTAAAATAAATTACTATGGATCTTCATTTGTTTGCAAGGAGGGTAATGTTAAAATTTCTCCATGACAAACAGGAGGAATCTAACATTCGAACATTAGCACAGTTGCAAGGCCATTTGAAAACTTTTAAAATGGCTGATTTTCATGCCTTAAAAGTGTTTTTTAGATTTCTAAATGAAAATTAGTTTGGGGAGGAGGAGGTAATAAGAAGCACCCTGGAAGAGTTGGAGGAGTACTCCGCTAGCCCAAGGATTGCTGTTCGAATAAATCTAAACCATTTTCATCACCGCAGACTCTCCCTGTGATTTTGGAGATTCTCACACAAGTAACAGAAACTGAGCAGTTTTCCCTGCCAAAAATAGATTTTAATATAACCAAAAAGCAGGATAACGTTCTCACTGCTCTGCAGACAAATCATGGGGCAGTTATTAAACCCTCTGATAAAGGAGGAAATGTGAACCTCATGGACTCTCTACAGTATAAGTGCTATAAATATATCAAAAAACGTTAACGGTACAAGAAGATATTGGCAGACAGAATTTGGCAATTTATCAAGAATTTGTTCAGTTGGTATCTTTGAAAGGACTTATCGATCAAGATACAGTGGAGTATCTGTTAGTCAAACATCCATGTACAGTGACTTTTTATGCATTACTGAAAACTCTTGATAAATGAAGAAATTTCCCTGGGCGACCAATTGTCTCTGGAGTGGGGAACTACAGTTGCAAGAAAAAGTATGTGAACCCCTTGGGATTACGTGGAGTTTTGCATGAATTGGGCATAAAATGTGCTCTGAACGTCTTACCATGGACACATGAACATCAAGGCTTTTGGAGATACTTTTGTAACCCTTTCCAGCTTCATGCAAGTCAACAATTCTTGATCGTAGGTCTTCTGAGAGCTTTTTTCTGCGAGGCATGGTTCACATCAGACAGTGCTTCTTGAAACCAGTAAACCCAAAACAGGTGTGTGTTTTTTAAGGACAGGACAGCTGTCAGCAACACATCCAATATCATCACACTGATTGGAGTCAAGGTTGGCTCACTCCTGGCTCCAATTAGCTCTGGGAGAAGTAATTAAGCTAGGGCCTCACATACTTTTTCCTCCCTGCACTGTGAATGTTTACATGTTATGTGCAATTAAACCATGGCAACATCTAATGTTTGTGTAGTATTATGTTCAGCAGACTGTGTTCTTCTATTGTTGTGACTTAGATAACGTTCAGAGCACATTTTATGCCCAATTCATGCAAAACTCTATGTAATCCCAAGGGGTTCACATACTTTTTCTTGCAACTGTATGCTAGAGGTACAACTGATCATTCTTACATTTTGCAATTCATTATGATTCCTAAGGAGGCCTTCTTAGTAGCTATAGACGTAGAAGCACTGTGTTGTAATATCCCCCGTATTAGGGGTTTGAAAGCAGTTAACATGTGTTTGAGGGAAAGGGGACGTGAAACGTGGGATTACAATTATTTTTTGCTGACTTTTTGGAACATGTTCTGACTAGAAATATTTTTGTTTTCAAGGTTGCAAATACAAGGTGTCGTGATGGGGACATGTTGTGCCCCGTCGTGCGCCAATTTGTATTTAGGAGAGGACAATCTTTTCAGATGAGACGTTAAAATATTTTTTATGATTTAGACTGGAACCATTTAAGCATTTGAAACACACCTGCCAAATAACACTGATAAAAGCCTATGTGTTAATAGAATAACATTCTGGGGAGTTTACTGGCTGTAGAAAAAAAATTGCCTGACATCCAAAACAGCAGCTGTAAAAACATCCAGTGTACATGAGTTAAAAAAAGGTGGTTCTAGCTTATATCTCAAACCAACAGGCAAAACAATCCTCCACGTTTCAAGCGCACACCCTCCTTCGTTGATTTAATTGATTAAGAGCATCCCATATGGACAGTATCTGAGGATATGCAAGAATTGCTCTGATGAACAGGTCTATAAATATATTGCTAAAGAATTGCAAGAAAGGCTGGTTCAGAGTGCATACATTAAAAAGTTAATCAAAAAGTTACTGAAAAGAGTGTATCATAAAGTTTGTGTACAGCCAAGGGAGACAATCCTTTTCTCTAAAGAATAAAACATGTAAACAGGAGGGAGAGATTGTCGGCTTCATTACCAAATACTCTAGACATCAAGAGAAGATCCACAGAATCTTAAACAAATGTTGGTACCTACTGTCCAGTCATGATTTTGTAATATGTGGGTTTGGTACCTCATATCACCTATACAAACAAATTAGGAATCACGATCAACCACCAAAACAGCAAAGAGACTCCTCAAGCTGCGGCAATTGCAGCTACTGTTCTTGGATCCTGGAGATGCATAGTATTCTTTTGCCAATTGGTGGTTCCTTTCCCCGTCAATATTTGGTGAATTGTGAAACAAAAGGGGAGGTATACCTAATGGCATGTTCTTGAGGTGTCTTTTATACAGTGCATCCAAAAAGTATTTACAGTGCTTAACTTTTTACACATTTTGTTATGTTACAGCCTTATTCCAAAATGGATTAAATTAATTTTTTCCCTCAACATTCTACAAACAATACCCCATAATGACAACGTAAAAGAAGTTTGTTCTGAAATCTTTGCAATTAAAAGTAAAAAATGAAACAAGCACGTACATAAGTATACACATTCTTTACTCAATACTTTGTTGAAGCACCTTTAGCACCAATTACAGTCTCAAGTCATTTTGAGTATGATGCTACAAGCTTGGAATACCTATTTTTGGGCAATATCTCCCATTCTTCTTTGCAGCACCTCTCAAGCTCCATCAGGCTGGATGGGGAGCGTCGGTGCACAGCTGGTTTCAGATCTCTCCAGAGATGTTCAATCGGGTTAAAATCTGGGCTCCAGGACATTCACAGAGTTGGCCCATAGCCAATGCTTTATGTTGGCTGTGTGCTTAGGGTCGTTGTCCTGTTGAAAGATGAACCGTTGCCGCAGTCTAAGGTCCAGAGCGCTCTGGAACAGGTTTTCATCAAGGATGTCCCTGTACATTGCTTTGCTTCGATCCTGACTAGTCTCCCCGTTCTTGCAGCTGAAAAATATCCCCACAGCATGATGCCTCCACCACCATTCTTCACTGTAGGTATGTATTGGCCAGGTGGTGAGTGGTGCCTGGTTTCCTCCAGACATGACGCTTCGTATTCAGGCCAAAGAGTTCAATCTTTGTTTCATCAGACCAGAGAGTTTTGTTTCTCATGGTCTGAGAGTCCTTCAGGTGCCTTTTGGCAACCACCAGGTGGACTGCAATTTGCCTTTTACAGAGGAGTGGCTTTCATCTGGCCACTCTACCATACAGGCCTGATTGGTGGAGTGCTGCAGAGATGATTGTTCTTCTGGAAGGTTCTCCTCTCTCCAAAGAGAAACATTGGAGCTCTTTCTTTTACCAAAGATTTTATTAAGCATGTTAAAAAAACCATAACAAATCGTATGATACAAAGCGACAACAAACAAAAGACAGGGAAACATCAGACAACAAACACAGATACACATACAAGACCTACGCTGGGCTCCAGATAGCACTATGGAAGGCAAAGGGCCGCGAGGCCCACAACCACTTTCAGAAATATAAAAGCAACATACAAGAAGGCAACAAAAAGAAAACACATAGAGAGCCGCGCTCTCATGAGAAAATGTTATCCCTGAAAATCATAAACATGTAAGATGGCAATAATAACTGATAGACAATCGGTCTAATGCAAACAAACCATACGAAAGAGGAGAGAAAGAAAAAAAAAATCAAATAGAGAAAACAGGAAAACAAAAGTAAGAAAAAGAGCAGAGAGAAAAAAACAAGCCAGCAAAGGAGAGGAGTTCGCCTAGTGTGGGAGAGCCAGGAGACACAGTCCCCACATAAGGGTAATGGAGAGGCAAAACCCAACACATCATAGATTAGTAAATTTGTGGTAAAACAAGAAACCAGCTGGTAATCTACCCACGGCTGCCAAACGGAGAGAAACATATCATGTTTATCCACCAATACTGCCGTCAATATTTCATTGATAAAGAAACCTTGGATTCTTGACCTGACCACCTCAAATTGTAGCGTAAGGAGATTTCCAAGAACTGGCAATAGTCCACGAGGTAGGCCAAGAAGTGGCTTAAAAAAGCCTCAGTGGGATCCTTTTTAACCTCTTCACGCCGGCCGAACACAAATGTGCGGCCTCCCAGCATCTGGGCCTAGATGCCGAGCAGTTGCACATTTGCGTTCTATTAAAAAATACATATGTGCTGAGAGCGCGCACCCTGCGCACTCACAGCACACATGTCCGGTACTCACGGAAAGGTCCCGATCTCCTCTTTCGATCGGGACCTTTCCCGATCATGTGAATGCCGTGACGGCACGTGACGGCAATCACATGACACTAAACCCCGCCCCCGGCTTCTGAAACCCTTAAAGGGCCGGGAGGCGCCAGCGCGAAGGGGTTAAGGTTAATGGACGTAATTGAATAAATAAGATTATAAACTCTAGTCCACAAGCGGTGGGCCACTGGACAGAGCCACCAAATGTGGAGCACCGTACCCTCTAGAGAGCAGTCTCGAAAACACGGAGAGTTATAATCCCGTATAAATTTAGCTAATCGAGATGGGGTGAAATACAATCTTGAAATCACTTTATAGGAATTCTCTGTCAGTATGTTGCGAGAGCAGCGGAGAAATCCTTGCCACATAGGCCCCCAATCCTCAATAGAAATTTCCTTCTGAAGCTCCACATTCCATTGTGCACAGTAAGCAGGAAAAGGTTCAGCCATATGATTCCGGATTGATAGATACATTTAAGATAGAGCACCTTTAATGGAAACCGACGCCTTACAAAGCAATTCAAAACCCGAAAAGGTGCAAGGGGAATCCCGTCTACGAATCAAAGTACAACAAAGTGACGTAATTGCAAGTAACGAAATAACTCCAAGGGAGGAATTGAATGATTCTCTCGAAGCTGCGCAAATGTACGCATACCTCGACTTGTAATTAACTAGTGAATCATCGTAAAACCATGAGTTATCCACCAACGAAAGGCCATCTTATCAGAGTCCCCTGGGGGAAAAAACGGACAATCGAATAATTGTAATAAATGTAAATGCGGGGAAAGTAGACCCGCCGAGTACTTACACGAGTCCCAAATTGTCCAAAGGTGGGAGTCAAAACAGGATTCATCAATTTAGGCCGCGAGGATGGAGGAAGCCAAGGCAAGTTTGAAGGCAGAAGGGGATGTCCATCCACAGTATCTATCTGTGCCCACAAGGGTCGGTCTTTTAAAAAAAAAAGCTGAATGAGGGGAGTAACTTGTGCCGCAATATAATAATGATGAACGTTCTGAAGACCAAGACCACCCACAGAATATGTGGGCGGTAAAGCAACTGCTTAGGCTTGGGCCCTACCAAACCAGGATAAGGACATGGACTGCCAAGAAGAGAGCAACTGGGTTAGCTGAGAAAGAGAAGGAATATTTGCCTGGTACAACAAATGGAGCTCTTTCAAAGGGACCATCAGGTGCTTGGTTAACTTCCTGGCTAAGGCCCTTCTCCCTCCATCGCTCATTTTGGCCGGGCGGCCCGCTCTAGGCAGATTCCTGGTGGTTCCAAACTTCTTCCATTTACAGATGATGGAGGTCACTGTGCTCATTGGGACCTTCAATGCTGCAGAAATTTTTCTGTACCCTTCCCCAGATCTGTGCCTTGATACAATCCTGTCTCAGAGGTCTACAGACAATTCCTTGGACTTCATGGCTTGGTTTGTGCTCTGACATGCACTGTTAACTGTGGGACCTTATATACACAGGTTTATGTCTTCCCTAATCACGTCCAATCAACTGAATTTCCCACAGGTGAAATAAAGTTGTGGAAACATCTCAAGGATGATCAGTGGGAACAGGATGCACCAGAGCTCAATTTTACGTGTCATGGCACAGGCTGTGAATACTTTATTTACATGTGCTTTTTATTTTTAATAAATTGCAAAGATTTCAAAATGAATTTCTTTCACGTTGTCATTATGGGGTATTGTTTGTAGAATGTTCAGGAAAAAATGAATCTAATCCATTTTGGAATAAGTCTGTAACATAAAATGTGGCAAAAGTTAAGCACTGTGAATACTTTCTGGATGCACTGTATAGGAAAAACTGAAAGGATGTTCTCCAAAAGTATCCAGGACTATAACTACTATATTGAGAATGGCAGGATTGCCAACCCTATTAGCCACCATGTAGGTTATGAACACAATGTTGATGCATTCCATATCAAATTTGGTGCTTTAGAAGTGATCTGGGAAGATTAGGTAAGGATTGATTGGGACCAACAAATTCTAAGACAGGAAGCAAAATGGATTTATAGGCTTAAGGCATTGACGCCCCCTAGACTTAATGAAGTATGAAACTTCAAACCTTTCATTTGATAAAATAGATTTTTCTGAAATGACATGTATATCTTTTCTCATCTTTTCATAAGTTGTCATTTGGATGACTGTGTAAGTAAAATGAGGTTAAGATAGATCTCTCGCCTTCACACATGCCCACCAGAATGTGCTTTTCATGGTCAAAGGTAAGGGTGAGAAGAGGCTCAATGGTTGTCATTTATTAATGATTTTCCTTATGCTGAAGGTCCGTTATTAGCTTAACTAATGTTTACAATTTTTGTGATTACATTATTAACGCAGGTATATGTAAAGACTGATGGACCACAAACTGAGTGGGGTAAGCTTTGAGCCCATTGTGTCCATGGAGGAGATCCACCCCCCCCTTTTTTTTTTTTTTTTTTTCTTTTTTAAGAACTGAATGTCTTTATTTAAGATTTTCAAAGGTATTTTACAGCAAGAGAACTAGATGATAATGTTGTTCGTACCGGAGTAAGAAGTGGTACAGATGAAATTGCACCTAGTGCAAATAGTTACAGGCATTTATAGGTATTAACAATCGTGTCCTAACTTAGAGATATCAAATTATAGAACCTGGACAACATAAAACAGTAGTATAATCAATAAACTATATTAGGGAATTGGGAAACACAGAAGTCATAAATAAATATGGCTGTAAGCCAGAAAGTTATTCCAATATGTAGAAATATTGCATCCAAGCATGTTGTCTGATAGGGTATCAGGTAGCTCTTGTGACAATGAGGGTGGATATAATATATTCAAAAAGTGTAGGCATATGCCCAATATGTAAGCAAATAAATTTATGGGGGAGAGGTACTTCTGGGGTCTACGAGCCAAGAGTTCCACTGTTTATAGAATTGATTGGTTTTCACATGGCCTTTAACAAACACGAATTCGATGAGGCAGTGGTCATTTAGAGTTATCAGGGAGTAAAGAGAGGGAAGGCTGGGGTTTTTCCAATGCTGGTGGGTGGATAGTCATGAGTTAACAGCTGCTACATCCCTAAATTATAGTTACAAAGAAAGTTGTGTCCCATGGGACTTTAATGCAGCCATACACGTAAACATGAATTTGTAAAAAAGATTTTTATGTATACAAATTCCATTAAAAACCATAACATTAAAATTGGTATAATTAGGCTCTGACATTCACCCTGTTTGTAATTAGACAACTTGTGCCTCTGGACATAAATTACAATGATAATATGGCATACGCCACTTGAATGTACTTAAGATATACAGTCTGCATGTTTCGATTAATTATCTTTATCAGAAGGAATGCCAAAATCATATTACTCTTGTTCACATTTCATTAGTAACACTCACATGCATTGCCAGAGCACATAAAGAGGTTGTTCAACATCAACTTGGAAGACCATAGAGGCAGCACAGCTGTTTGCCAGGAAATCCCCAAGGACCCAGCATTAACACCCAGAGCCAAATGGAAAGGGAATCACAAACCCCAGCTGCACAGGAATAGGGAGACAATAATCACATTGAATCTCATATGCATTGTGTACCATCTGTAACAGAAGTTCATATTAAGCTTATAATTACCTGTAAGAGATTCTTTCTTTACTTGGGCTGATGCAGGAATTGCAAGAATTCAATGAGGCAGTGGTCATTTAGAGTTATCAGGGAGTAAAGAGAGGGAAGGCTGGGTTTTTTTCAATTAGGAGCAATAGAGAGGCGTGCAGCTATTAATATGAGTAACTGGGGGTTGGTATGCAGAGTGCCAGGAGTCCAGCTCCCCTTCCCAGAAGAGCCACCTGAGGAGTCAATTTAACAGTGAGAACTCGAGATCCTAGACAAGAGATTAGTGACGTCTCCCCTGAAAACATGTAGGAGTGGGCAATCCCACTAGATGTGAAAAAAGGGTCTGCTTTGGCCATACTTTCTCCACTACTTTGGAATAGTTTAATTTATACAGAGATACTGCATTGAAGATATCTAATAGCTGATGAAGGGCAGGAAGTGAAAGGACAGGGTCCAAAAGTGAGATGATGAAGTCATCTGCATATAGACCTAGGAACCATAAAGGGTTACACTCCCTACTTGGATACCTGATATAAGGTGATTGGCTCTGATAGCTTCAGCTAGGGACTCGATTACAAGGCAAAAAGAAGGGGTGACAGTGGGCACCCCTGGCTTGTACCATTAATGATTGAAAATGTGGCCGACAGACCAGATATCCAAACCTGGGCACTAGGGGATGAGTATAAGCCTAAAATAGTCTTTAAAAAATTGCTGGCCGTGCCAAATTTAATGAAGCTCGCCTCAAGGTACTTAGTGTACCCTGTCAAACGCCTTCTCTGTTTCTAAAGATATAAACAAAGAAGGCGTTTTGTGGTGCTCAGCCCACTGTATTAAATCAGTTAATCTCCTGGTCCAGTCCAAGACCTGTCGGTTAGGAATAAATCCTACTTGATCGGCATGTATGAGGTGTGGCAAACGTTTTGCTAGTTTTTCTTCCAGAAGCTTGGTGTAGAAATGGGATGATAGTTGGCTGGATCTTACCTGGTTTGTGGATGGTTATAACCAATGCCTCTAATGACTCTTTTAGGATGTTACTTGTGCTCCTAAATCAGTTGAGGAAATTTCATAAATGAGGGACTAGGAGATCAAGGTATGTTTTATAATGCTCATTACAGAATTTGTCAAGAACTGAAGCCTTATTCAACGGAAGGGATTTGATCGCTATATTAAGTTCTGTTTCAGTATATGGTTGACAGAGCCAATTAAAGCAGAACTATGTGGCATCTGAGCACCTCAACCCTAAAACACTTTTAATTAATTTTTAGTATTTAAAGCAACCTAACCTATCCATCCATATCTCCATGCTTTATTTTGCTGAGAAATCACTTTGAAAAACACCCCCTAGCATTTCTAGCCATGGCCATCTTGAGTACCAGCGGATGATCCATGTAGCATTTACTTCCTGGAATCCATCTGCCCTTAGCTCAGGCATGCAGGCAGGAGGGTGTGCTTAGCTGAGAAAACCCTCCTTGCCCTCTGAAGGTTCCTGGGATGTATTACATAATATGCCTAGGTCTGGAATCCAGTAAGTAACTGAAAAAATGTAAAAAAAAAAAAAAAGTAAATATGATGAATGTTCCTATCTATTTACTAATGGAAGCTGGACTGAGGTTCAGAAGGCCTGAATTGCTTGATCTAACTGCATTGGTTCTAAGCTGGAAGAAGTTGGAGTAAAATGAGCTAAAGCAATTGACGATGTTGAGGGGGTTAGTGAGCCTTCTCCCTTGCGCATCTCTCAAATAGGGTATTTTAGCTGCAGCAACCTTACATTTGTATTGGTTAGCAAGTATTTTACCAGGTTTATTATGTTGTTGTACAAGTTAAGTTGGCGGAACTTAATATAAAAGTCATAGCCCCAAAACCTAAAAAACAAACAGCGCAAATCAACACCTCAAACAATGCCTTAAATATAGTGTGAAAATCAATAAACATATGAGATACTCAAATTAACTAATTAAAGTGACCTTTCAAAGGAAAATTCCTTTTCAAAAAAATTATCTTTCATATTATAGTGTCCAAATAAAAGAAAAAAAATTATTTCTCCCCAATAGATTGTGAAAAAACGAAATAATGCTTCCACCAATCACCAGTGAAAAACCAACATCAACCGCACTCACCAGATGATGGTGAGTATTGCGCCTTTTAGGATGTTATGGGCTCTTAGACCCCCTTTATAAACTTTCAGGGCTCCTTCCCACCATATAGGATGTAAGGTATTTTCTTCCACTCGCTCCTGCCTTCTCCTCTCACCAAACTCCACAGTCGTGCAAGGGAAAAAAATATAGAATAGTGTAATACTGCTAGTAAAAATTGCAATATTGGTAAAAATTGCCAGACCACTCACATTTCTTAAGATGAATAAAAGCATCTATTTTATTGCCTCCATAGGCTAAAATAGTTCCACTGCTTCCACATCTCATACCAGAGACCTCACAGCTTGGTTGAAGCAAGGGATGACAGGATACAGCTCCAAAGATGGCCGCTTGGAATGCACCGCTCGGCGTACGTTCCACTCACCGGAAGTGACACGGGAGATATATTTTAACTCTCAAATTATGGATCTTATCCTCCAAAAATGTTAATGGTTTTCTTTTTTCAATCATGCGAAAAAGAAACTAATGGAATTGATTGTTCAAAGGAGGAAAAGGAAATTTAAAATTTTTGGAGGATAAGATCCATAATTTGAGAGAGAAAATGTCACCTTTTAGTGAGTCCAGTGACTTTAAGGAAAAGGTTAAACATATTCAGGATTATATAAAGAAGGTAGATGAGGATACTCAAAAGAAGAAAATTAAAAAATATTGCAGGGATATTCAGGATTAGAAATCCAAAAATGTGTATAAATGACAGGACGACGATAATAGGGGCATTAGCACATCCAGGAATTCCTCAATTGAAGGAGGAATTGATGGTCCCATGCGAAGATCATCTCCATCTAAAAATAAGCAACAATCTAATAATCTCTCCCAAAATAGGAATTTTAACTCCTCCCCTATTGGAAGAAGTAGGGATTTTAAGGGGAATAATACACCTCTCTACAAAGTACCTACGAGGAATAGGTTTGAACCTTTAAATGATTGGGTTACACCACCTCCACGGGATTATGGTTATCAGACAGAAAGAGGGGATTTTCCAAGGGGAGGGTATGGGGGACCTTCGTGCAAGGGGAAGAGGGGGATCGTATTATCCTCCCAGGAGAGGGAGGGGAGGGTGGAGACCGCCTGTCGTTCAGCAAGACCCCTATTGGCAAGAAGTAGAAGGAGGGGGTGCAGAGGAAAAAGAAAAAGGTCAATGTAAACCAAGGGATTTTCAATCTTAGTGGTTGTGTTTTAAATGATGAGGAAATGAAGGTTTTATCATTAGGTTTCAAATTTGCATCGGATAAAAAGCTCAATAAACTTGAAACATATATTGATCTACATAAGTTTATCAGAAAATTGAACCTTAAGAAATATTGGAACAATAGAATGAGTAAGGTTAGTGATAATGTCGGTCATAGTAGTAGGGAGAAGGATGATCCATACCCAAATATCAGGGATGTTACAGAGGGAGGAAGTAGGGGTTCCTATTTACACACAAAATTAAGGAATAAGTCTGTATTCAATCCTAAAATAGGAAATAATTGTTGTGTTGAAACATTTAAAAATATGGTGGAACATGATTTGGAAAATCTGTCTATCCCATGGATGAGAATGAAACAGGATTTAATAAGGGGACTTCAAAAATTAGAAAAAAAATAGAAACATTGTAATCAGGCCAGCTGATAAGGGGGGAGGTGTTGTAGTACTAAATCAAATAGATTATTACACAGAGTTGAATAGACTAGTTGATGATGCTAGCACATATGAAATCTTGAGAGGAAACCGCACAAGAAAATATAAAGCGTTATTGGTTAAACATATTAAAGAAGGGGAAAAGGAAGAATTATTAAATAAAGAGGGTAAATATCTGGTACCCAATGCCCCAATAGTACCTGTTATATACCAGCTTCCAGAAATCCACAAGAACTTAAAGAAACCCCCTGGAAGGCCCATCATTAGTGGGATTGATTCTTTGTTTTCTAGATTGGGTGAATATGTTAAGTTTCTGCAGCCCTTGGTCCCTACTTTTCCTGCTTACTTGAGGGATAGTGGTGATCTGATTAGTATACTTAAGGATATCAAAGAAGAAGGAGAGTGTGTTATGGCAAGTGTTGATGTGAATTCCCTCTACACGAATATTAGACATGTAGATGCATTAGGGGTGGTTGAGTGGGCACTGGATATCAAATCAGGACTGAAATCTCAACAAAAAGAGTAGATACTAGTCTAGATTTGGCAATAATAATTATAATTATTATCGCATAATTATTTCTGACATTCTAGCAATTTTTATAGGCAAGCGATGGGTGTGGCTATGGCAGCCAAATATGCGCCATCAGTGGCAAACCTGTTTATGAGTAGGTGGGAGAGTGAAGCCATTTTTGAAAACAGGAACCCGGAATTATTAGTCTACAGAAGATTTATAGACGATATCATTATAATATGGAAGGGTACAAGAGAGGGACTGGAGGAATTTATTCAAGAAATGGGGAATAACTCATACAACATATCATTTACTAATAACATGAGTAAACAAGCAATAGATTTTCTTGATCTTACAATTTATAAGAAAGGTGACAAATTCTGTACCAAAACTCACTTCAAGGAAGTGGACCAGAATGGGTACATTCGGAGTCACAGCTGTCATTATAGAAATTTCACGTACCTGATGGGAGACTGAAATGACAAGGTCGGCCTCACTTGTGTCACTAGTCCTGACCCCGCTGGAGTAGGAACAGAGGACCCAGGGGAATAAGAGTGCCAGTAGTTGTTGTTTGCAGCTCTTGCTAATGAAAACCTTGGAAGGCTGATGATCCTCTGATTTTGGCACAGTAGTAGTAGGCAGAGCAGGTTTTGCAGATTGCCAGGCATGGACCAGAGCAAGGCAGGTAGTGAGGACAAGAGACAGGAGCAGTGTCATGGAGTAGCCAGGGTCATCAACAGTCAGGCAGCACGGTACAGAATCAGAAGGAAAAGCCAAGGTCAGGAGCAGAGCCGAAGTTAGGAACCAGTATCAGGAGAGCAATCAAAGTCAGGTGAGGAACAAGCCAGGTCAGCAACAAAGGAATCATACAGGAACAAGCAGGACACGGGGGAGCTGAAGACCAGTCAGCACTGAACATGAGCAGAGACACTCCTTAAATAGGCCGTCTGGTGCCAATCTTCGCCGTGCGTGATCGCGCATTTCCGGTCACGATTCGTCTTTCCGAAAATACCTTACAAATTGGCTAAAGTCTATTCCTAAAAGCCAGCTTATTAGATTAAAACGCAATTTTTATTGGGATATTTTTTAAAGGGATATGGAGAGGAAGTTCTAGCCTGCTCATTAGAACAGGTTAAAAACATCAAAAGAGAAGACTTGCTGAAGAAAAGGGAGAGAAACAGAAAGATAGGGGATCTGGCCTTTAATACGGGTTATTCGAGTCAATATAAGTTGAGAGAATAATTAAGAAATACTGGCTAATCTTGAAAAGGGATCAAGTCCTTAGTAAATTGTTACCCGGAAAACCCATGTTGATTTATAGGAAACCACCAACATTAAGAACTAGATTAGTGAAAAATGTCCCTGATGCACCAAGGAAGGTGGTGACCTTCCTTGATAGGGTTGGTTTCTTTAAGTATAGGAGGTGTATAGCGTGTAAAAATCTTAAAGGCGATAATAAAAGACATTATGATAGTTCCCAATCATGTTCCAATGGTTCATCATATAAAATCAACAAGTTCATATCGTGTGACAGTTCCTATGTTACCTATATGCTGGAGTGCATTTGTAACTTCCAGTAAATAGGTAGAACTACTAGGAAACTTTCAGTAAGACTGGGGAAACATATTATAAATATAAGGAAAGGATTCAAATACCATAGTTTGCCACATTTTTAGGGTTTATCATAATCTTTAAAATTCTGTGGGATAGATAGGATGGATGCCCCATGGAGAGGGGGTGATATGGTTAAAAGTATTTCTCAAAATGAAACAAAATGGATCTACCAGATGGGGACATTGATCCCTAAAGGGTTAAACACAGAGATTGACTCTAATTGTTATTTATCTAACTGGTAGTATATATGGAGGGAACAATATTTACTTATTTTGATTTTTATTTTCATTTTATTTTTATTTGTTTTCTTTATTTTTTCTTTATTTTTTTATTTTTATTTAAATTCTAGAATTTTGCTTATTTTTTGTTTTTATTTTTTATTTTTTTATTTATTTTTTTATTTTATTTTTTTTTTGTAGTATTTGTTTCCTCAAGTTGTATATATACACATCCATACTATAATGTATATTATATATCTAAATTTTATTTTCTTTTTAATTTTGATTTTCCTCTTTTTTGTTGACATACATGTAGTCATTTTTTGTGATATAGTTTTAAGTTTATTTGTATGGCTAGGGTCTCTTTATGAGTTTGGGCATGGTTGGTTCAATTTTATAATAAATTTTTGTGGGGGTGGACTAACGATTAGATAGAGATCTGAGCCATTCAATTTGATATCTGTGTGAAGGATATAAGCAAGGGATAACAGCTAGCAGTTTACATATTTGTCTTTATTGACCTGTGGGAGAGAAGGGGAGGGACCCTGTATTGCTATTTAAGCGGCCTGAGACTGGAGGTGTGTCTTGAGAACGCCCTGTGGGTGGGGCGAAACTCGTCGACGCACTTCCGGTCTGCCGTCTTGACGTCCCGCCGAGCGGTGCATTCCAAGCGGCAATCTTTGGAGCTGTATCCTGTCATCCCTTGCTACAACCAGGCTGTGAGGTCTCTGGTATGAGATGTGGAAGTAGTGGAACTATTTTAGCCTATGGAGGCAATAAAATAAATGTTTTTATTCATCTTAACAAATGTGAGTGGTCTGGCAATTTTTACCAATATTGCAATTTTTACTAGCAGTATTACACTATGCTATATTTTTTTTCCCTTGCACGACTGTGGAGTTTGGTGGAGAAGGCAGGAGCGAGTGGAAGAAAATACCTTATATCCTATATGGTGGGAAGGAGCCCTGAAAGATTTTATAAAGGGGGTCTAGGAGCCCATAACATCCTAAAAGGCGCAATACTCACCATCATCTGGTGAGTGCGGTTGATGTTGGTTTTTCACTGGTGATTGGTGGAAGCATTATTTCGTTTGGATATTTGTTTTTTCACAATCTATTGGGGAGAAAGGACTTTTTTTTTCTTTTATTTGGACACTATAATATGAATGATAATTTTTTTGAAAAGGAATTTTCCTTTGAAAGGTCACTTTAATTAATTAATTTGAGTATGTCATATGTTTATTGATTTTCACACTATATTTAAGGCATTGTTTGAGGTGTTTGATTTGCACTGTTTATTTGTTTTTTATGTTTTGGTGTTAATTACCTCTGCTCAGCTGCATTCTACTACCTGGGTGGAAATATTTGGGGTTGTTCCTGTGCGGTTGGGATTGCTGTATAAAAGTCATAGCCCGTATGACGTTCGGCTAGACTGTGAGCCGTTCGGGTGGTTTTATTCCTAATTTCTAGTATGCAGATTTGGTCCACATACTGGGCTATATTAGCAGCATGTTTATTTTTTGCCAAGTTAAAAAAAAAAAAGCCCTCCGATGACTGATTTGTGGGCATTCCATAATAGTCTAGGGTTAGTAACAGAGCCAGAATTCATAGTTAAGTCATTTGCACTTTCAGCCTTGATTTGGTCAAAATGTAATGTGTGGCCGAGAAAAGGGATTTTCATTTGCAAGATTGTATTATTTTTGGGGGTATGAGAAGAGAGAAGGATGATAGAAACAGTTGCGTGGTATACCAGGTAATTAGGTCAATGGTGGATGAGGATATCTTTTGTAACAAGCATTTAGAGGCCAGGAACAGATCAATTCTGGAGTATGGTTTCTGTGTAAATGAGTAAAAAGTGTAATCTCTTTCTGCTCCATGCAAGCATCTCCAGGGGTCATAAAAGTCTTCGGCTGAGTGAAAGGCAGATAGGGCAGTAGTGTTTTCTGTTAGGACTGGGAGTATCCAGGAATGTGTTGACTATCTCATTAAAATCACCACAAATGATAATGCGGTCTCCTGGGTAAGGTTGAATTTTGCTGAGGATGGACTTGTAGAAGGATTTTTGATTAGTATTGTAAATATTAACAATGACCAGCAGGTGATTATTGAAATTTGCCAATTATATGAAAAATCTGCCTTGTATGTGGGACAATTGGAAAGATGCAGTATCTTTTACTGCTATCATCACTCCCCTCACTTTCTTGTCTACTTGGGCAAAAAAGCAGTGTGGCTAAAACTTGTGGGAACATTGGGGAGCTTTGTGTTTGGCAAAATGCATTACTTGGACACAAAGTATATCAAATCACTGAGAAGTTGCTTCTCTCCAAAAGTGATCATTTTAAATGGGCTGTCAAGGCCTTTGGCATTAAGAGAAATTATTTTGAGAGCCATGGCAAGAAAAGAGAGACAGATGTGAGCATGTGCTGGACAAGGCTTTTATTCATATAAACCACAGGATTACATAAGTTTGCATATGAATGTATTGGTACAGCAGCAACATATCCGCATAAAATTTAAAAAGTTAGGAGAAACAACAAAACAACTTAGTAAATCAGCTGTGAGTAAACTAAAGAGGACCTGGTGATAAACACTAGTGTACATAGCACACTATAGTAAAGGGGTGTGGTAGTTGAACAGTGAGAACTCCTTTGGATCAGGGAAAAGTATAGTGTTCAGAAATCTTAGGCGGTGGTTTAGACCTTGGAATGTCAGGTGGTGGAAGAGGGTTGAGGCCCCAGTTATGGAGCTGTTTAAAGCCATCCTTGCAAGTCAAGATAAGAATTAATTGATTCTGGACGGTGACAAGGAGCTTCATTGGGTACTCCTATTTATAAGTTATCTTGCATTCCAGAGCACCAAGGTTACCAGCACAAATTACTTGCGTGCCTGGGAAGTAGCTACCGAGATGTTCGTTGCTCTTTGACATGGCAAAAAATTAATTAGAGCGAGCGTGTCTCTGGGTACAGAGGCTGGCAGTTGTTTAGTTTCTTGTATCATGTGTGCTCTATCAATGAGCAAATCTTGTGCCAACAATGAAGGGAGTAGCTTAGAATTTTATATTGTTCCACCTGGAGCAATCCTCCAGGTCGACGATTTTAAGGCATAATTGATTAGTGTTTCCGCATCCTTCATTTCTACAATGGTGTTGAGCACCTTCACCACTTCACTAATTTGCCGTTCAATGTGGTCCGTGCATTCCTGTAGCTGCTCTAATCTGCTATGTATGTGAATGATAGATGATTGGGCATCTCTTTCCATTTCATTAGGGAAAATAGCATGGCTTTCAGGGAGTGCTCTGATGCAGGGCTGTCTGAAGCTGAAACATCTAAAGAGTGTTCCTGCACATCAGCCGCTGGGGAACTACAGGTCTCAGTCTCATGCTGTTTTTTAGTGACAGGTGGCTTTGGAGGAGAGTGTGCTGGAGAGATTTGCTACTCTTATCCCTCTTATCCCGGTGAGGAGGCACAAGTGTCATTTTTTGCAGGAAGAAATCCTCCAAGTCTGAAAGGCGGTCTGGATCGGGTGCAGGCTGTGTGATTGGCAGAGTTGGCAAGCGGCTCTTCTTCTTGTCACCATATTTGTTGCTGTGCTGTACAGGCCACATGAAGAATTCCATGAGCCAGCGTGATCCCTGGGGTGTCACTTTTTGAGGGGAGAAATCCTCCTTGTCTGAAAGGCAGTCCGGATCCGGTGAAAGCTGTGTGAGTGAAAGGGTCAGCACAGTAAGCGGCTCTTCTGCTCGGCGCCATATTGTTGCTGTGCTGTATAGGCCGCATGAAGAACTCCATGAGCTGGCGTGATCCCTGGGGCTTGGAATGCTTTTGGGAAATAGCCTGCGGGTAGCTAGACGCAGGATCCAGAGGGATGAATGGCGGTGGAAAATGCTGGAGGTTGCTTCTGAGTCCCTGATAAGAGCAGAGTGCCTAGATGAAGTGGCCATCTCACTCCATGGCCAGGCCAGGCCCAATCCCACCTTTTTTTTTCCCTGGTGGTTCTTGTTTGGTGGGTACCCAGCCCCCCCACTGGAGTGGATGCTGGCATTACTGCTGGTGCTTTCCTTTGGCTTTTCATTGACATAGTGTCCACTGATTGTTCCTCAGCTGCATTGTGGGGGGCAGCATGGTTCCATGTCAGTGAATAGCTGCTTGGTTGCTTGCCACTTACTGACTTGGCATCGACTGTATTTTCTCTGCTGTACTGTGTGGGTGATGACTGGCTCAAACTGTGGATTTGTGCAACCACTCCCATGACTCCATATCAGTGAGTGGCTTCCTTTGCCAATCTCTGGCATATCAACTGAGGCACTAGGAAGCAGGGTAGACAGGCAGGTCCCACTTATGTTTGAATAAAAAGAAGTGACATGAGCATATACTGTACATTATTATGCATTTTAAAGATCTAATCATTTTTGTGAGGTGATCTCCAGGTTTAAGCTGGTCATACATGGATTGAAATTTGACCAGTTCAGCTGGGACCAGCCGAATATTGATCCATGTATGGGCTAGCTGGTTGTACACAAGTCGATCAATCAATCTATATCAAACAACCATGCAGCGCTAATACGTACAATAATGCATGCAAATAATCATTTGGTGCAGGTGATAACTAGTAAAGTGAACACCACTTAATATTAGAAAGGATCTTAAGAATTATCTAAAAAGTCCAGGAATACTGATGATGGTGAATATAATTCTTTCAACAAGAGTGTTCTTGCGGTGCATAATACATAAAAAAAAATTTAGGACAAAAAGGTGACACAATATGTGACTTCTGTGACCATATTCCTCCCGCAGAGATGAGTGTAGATTGCACTAACCAGAGAGCGCAATCTTAATGCGCATTTAACTGTTAACCAACTCCTGGTCATCCGGCTACTGCAAACTGGAACTGGATCACAGAGTGGTCATCTGGCCTGCATCAGCTGGGCAAACATCACAACCTCAGGGACACCAGATATCAGAGGGCATGTAGTCGTCTCACCACCGGGGGGGAGTCTAACCAATCCTGATGTGGCCACCAGATCATCCCAATAAGCCTTGAAGGAGGGGGGGCTCGGAAGTAACGAGCCAAGACAATAGAAGATTCTGATAGTGTAGTACTTTATTATCCACATTTAGAACAGTAAACAAATAGCTGAAAATCTTACTCACATGTGTAGTGAGCAGCTGGTAGCAGGGAATTCCAAAATGGCCACCGGCCGTCCACAGGGGCCATGCAGAGTGACGTCACAGGGTATACAGCACCTCGCTAACGCATTTCGTGCGATGGCACGTTATCAAAGGGAGTGTGCCTCCTGTAATAACTTATCGCTCGTAATGAGCGTAATATTATATCTTCCCCTTCCTTTATATTCCCTGGGGGATGATATATTCATCGTGAGTCCATTTAACCTAGTAAGGTTATCCTTCAAAGTATTATCACTTCATCCCGCGGGTGATTGATTCTGCCCAGTAGCCAGCTTACATGTCCTGGTATTTTCCTGTCTACATACTGCTTGTTCTTCTATCATTTGCAATGTGCTCCAGTAAAATGGCCGCCGTCCGCACGCATCGCGCATGCGCGAATCGTCCGCGATGACGTGACACGGCGGGACTGCGCATGCGCGGCATACGCTATTTAAGGAAAGTTATTACAGGAGGCACACTCCCTTTGATAATGTGCCATCGCACGAAACACGTTAGGGAGGTGCTGTATACCCTGTGACGTCACTCTGCATGGCCCCTGTGGACGGCCGGCGGCCATTTTGGAATTCCCTGCTACCAGCTGCTTACTACACATGTGAGTAAGATTTTCAGCTATTTGTTTACTGTTCTAAATGTGGATAATAAAGTACTACACTATCAGAATCTTCAATTGTCTTGGCTCGTTACTTCCGAGCCCCCCCTCCTTCAAGGCTTATTGGGATGATCTGGTGGCCACATCAGGATTGGTTAGACTCCCCCCCCGGTGGTGAGACGACTACACGCCCTCTGATATCTGGTGTTCCTGAGGTTGTGATGTTTGCCCAGCTGATGCAGGCCAGATGACCACTCTGTGATCTAGTTCCAGTTTGCAGTAGCCGGATGACCAGGAGTTGGTTAACACTCAAATGCGCATTAAGATTGCGCTCTCTGGTTAGTGCAATCTACACTCATCTCTGCGGGAGGAATATGGTCACAGAAGTCACATATTGTGTCACCTTTTTGTCCTAAAATTTTTTTTATGTATTATGCACCGCAAGAACACTCTTGTTGAAAGAATTATATTCACCATCATCAGTATTCCTGGACTTTTTAGATAATTCTTAAGATCCTTTCTAATATTAAGTGGTGTTCACTTTACTAGTTATCACCTGCACCAAATGATTATTTGCATGCATTATTGTACGTATTAGCGCTGCATGGTCGTTTGATATATATTACTTTTGAGGCTCCTGGTATTTGCCTTTCATGCTAGCTGCTCTCTGGTTGATTATCCAGCGCTAGTGTTTTTTCTGGATCAATCAATCTGCCTGCATACAACCATGTTTTTCCTGAACAAGCAGTGCTGCCGACTATAGCCAACAACACTGATCACTGTATTCTCCCCACCTGCAGAACACAACACTGCAGGAGTGATTTCCCTATCCACATTGAATTGGGGGATGGGGGAATTGGCACATTTTTTTTTTTTCATTCAACCCACTGGTTGAAAAAAAAGAAAAAATGTGTAATGTATGGCCTGCCTTATTGTCCCCTTAACTGGTTTGTTTGGGCCAAGCTGGTCCAAGCAAACTATTTTCTACACTAACAAGTGCTACCCCAAGTTGCTTCCTGACAAAATCATGATCCTGATATCATTTCTTAGAGCCAGCTGTAGACTTTCCTGGAGAAGTGATCCAAGCAGCTCTACAACCACCCAATCCACATCTACAGGGCATGGAAAGAGCGCCCCTCCCCTTCCTGACACCTTTCATGGGCTCTGCAATGTGATCGAGAAGCCGAGGACTTCTGCTGTCTTTC
This sequence comes from Staurois parvus, assembly GCF_062004578.1. Classification (NCBI taxonomy): domain Eukaryota; kingdom Metazoa; phylum Chordata; class Amphibia; order Anura; family Ranidae; genus Staurois; species Staurois parvus. The sequence continues at coordinate 241,746 of NW_028318470.1, forward strand.
CGGCTGAGTGCAGAGGAAAAGGAGGTTCATTCATACCCACCCCTCCTCTGTGCCAAATGAAAGCAGAAGCAACAAGGATTTCATCACTTGTTTAATCAGATGCTTTTGAAGGCAGAAGAGAGAACTGGGGTCTAGTAGATCAGGGTATAAAAAAAATTAACCAAAATGTTTTAATTCTTTCTCCCCTGGTGCTAATGCACCAGTGTGAACTTGCACGCATATGTAAATGGTGATTGCATTGTGAACATCAGCAGGACAGCAAGAATTCTCATGCCAGACTTCCTGTTTTAACTCTAAATTGGTAACCTGCAAAGGCTTTTAAATTGACTCCTGTGGATCATTTAATGTACCATAGTTTGTCGCCAGTTCATGGGCATGCGCAGTTTTAAATTGTTCTCAATTTACTCAGCTTAAAATTTTTAATATTTTATCAAAAATTGGGTGTTGTGTTGTGTTTGTGTGCACTAAATTTCATTAACCACTTGCCAGCCGCCTGCCCACCTGCACTATACTGTGGGTGATCAGCGGCTGTAGGCAAAGTGACGTATTGGTACGTCACCACCTACTTCCAGGTTGAGGGTGTGCACATGTGCACCCCCCCACCTGGCACCCATTGTGATTGCACACAGTGGGAGCCTGTAAGCAAGTCCCCACCCGTGATTCAAAGCCAGGACCTGCTGATGGGCTGTGTGCAATCACAGCCCACAACTCTTGTGTTGGTAAACAACACAGAGCTCTGAACCAAGGGAGCGATCTGTCAGTTTCTCTGAGAGATCAGTTAGTAAACGCAGCATACCGTACACACATTACACATAAACACATATTGAACCCCTTGATTGCCATAGATGTTAACCCCGTCCCAGCCCATGTCATTAGTACAGTGATCGTGCATTTTAACTGATCACTGCATTAATGTAAATGGTGATGTCAGTGTCAGTCAGTTGCCCCTCAACATCAGTTAGATTGCCGCTGCAGTTTCGCAGTACAGTTATAAGTCGCTGATCGCTGACATTAAATTGTATTAAAAAAGTTAAAACAATACAAATTCTAGTGTGTGTGTGTGTGTAAAATATCGTATTGTCTCGATATTTTATTAACTTGTATTGATGAGAAATGTGCAGATAGAAAGTCCTTCCACTTCTTGTAAAAACTCAAAAAGATGATTTAATAATAACGTTGCATAAAATTAGAAATAAAATATTGGCATACAGAATGTTTAAATAATGTCCAAAAAATATAGTTAAGTTCTTGATAATAGGATTGTATATATGTATATGTGTGTATGTGTCTCTCAAGGCTTCAAGCAAAGTGTGCCAGAAACTCAAACCTTTGTTCTGTTCTTGAAAGAGCAATCCAGCCCCCACCTTCCTAAAAATGGGTTGGTATTCTCTTGTAGTCCCACTAAGATAATTGACACCAACAGGAGGTATTAAAACAAAACCTCCAATGTACTTCTCTCAAAGTCTGAGTGTAACTTTATCTCTTACATAGATGGGCGAGAATGGGGGAAGGTATAGCTAATTGCTCTCATATGTATATTCACAGACTATGAAGTCTAATTCCTTACTTTTCCCAATCTAGAACAAATATAAATATAATAACTCAATTATTCTATTAAGATGCAACTCATTCATACTTATGTTAGTACTGTTAATAAGAAGATATTAGATATTGGGTTAAGGAAAGCTTCTAACATTTCCCTCTCAAAATGATCGATTTTATCGAATCTTAATCATTTTCCTTATCTTAATCCATTTATACACATTCTCGTCACTTTCGTATCCATTCATGCGTTTTTGGATCTTAAGATAATTGATCTGCACATATCTTTAATTTGATTCTATAATGGGAAAACAAATTCTTTGATAAACCTTTCGTTATGTATCACATAAAAATATTTTTACCCTTATTATTTTCCTTTCCTTTCACCAAATAATTCATCCCCTTAATAAATGTATAACTGTAACATTATAGTACAATACTTTAAAATATGTCACTTAAAAAATAGATGTTTCATATTTTCCCTCCAAAATGTGTGTAGCACACAGTTCTATAATCCATACATTTTTCAAATTACCTTATCAACATTTAAACATAATATATGTTCTCTAACTTCAATCCATACATGTATATCAAATGATGTTTTTTTTTTTTTTAAAACATACATATAACAATGTAAAGCTTGCCTAAGTTTTTCAATATGTACCTTAGAATAACGTATCTCTAGCTTAATTAACAACAGATGTTCTAACTAAGTAGAGTGACTCTGTTGTGACAAAAGTTTAACCCTTTCACTTCTGAAAGTACATAGGGTGTGAATGCAAATGTTCATGTGAAAACTGATCTCATCTTGATATGGTAAACATATTATGTCAAAATAAAATGTACACACAAAAAAAACCAATATATCTGATGAATGAATTATTTCATCAGTAGTCAAAAGTCAATTGTTTTATAAGTTCTTCCTCTATGAGATGCCTTGAGATGTCTTGTCTTCTTCTAGCGCTCTGTAAAGTTAAAATAACTTTATTGAACATAAAAAGAACAACAAAAACAATGATGAATGAAATTCTTGTTGCAAAGCTTCTTCCAGAATAAATTTCCTTCTTGGAAAATGTATTATCATCTGAAAGGTTTAGAAATATTTGAGTTTTCTTCCTTTAACAGTTACTCTTAGGTCATTTCCTGTAACAGAAATGCAGTATCATTATTTTGGCATTGATAATTTTACATGGATTAATCCTCTTACATTTATCTGTTAACATTACATATCACAATCACAAACATTTCTAGTCATGACATGGAAGACATATTTTCATTATAACATTTCTTATTGACTTGTAGTGTTCTATTTTAGAATGCGGGCACTTCCGCCTAACAGTACTAGGGTTGCTGATGCAAATCCCAACCATGGCATCACCTGCCTGGAGTTTACATGTTCTCTCTGTGCTTGTGTGAGTTTCCTTCGGGTACTCCGGTTTCCTTCCAGACTTCAAAGTCATGTTGGTAGGAGAATTGCTCCTATCTAAATTGGCCCTAGTATGTGTATGTATGACTGTGAGTTAGGGACCTCAGATTATACACCTCTTGAGGGTTAGGAACTTATGTGAATGTACTATATATGTAAAAAGCACTACATAAATTCACAACGCTATATAAGTACCTGAAATAAACAAAAATAAATATAACAGGACGTTACATCTCCATTATTGGTCATGATTCAAAACCTTGGTTTCAAAACCAAAGAAAGGTTTTGTATCAACCCAGAGATGACAAAGGATCATGCCTTTAATCTTATCTCTATAACATTGGAAAAATGCGTAACTGTTTTCTGTATTGACTCACTTCTTGTAGTGTAAGACTGATCTGCAGTAATATATACTGGTTTCAAACTTTTCTCAGTTCCTATGTTGAAAACATGAGGTACAAACTTCTCACCTACAGCTGTACAAACATGTGTTGGTATGTTTTCCTGAAAATGTCTTTTTGTTACATCTATCTGAATGTGTTTGGAAGACAGTGTTTTATACCATATAGGATAATTTTCACGGTAATTTTCTGTTGAACCATCTTCCTCTAGGAGTTTCATTGATGAATCAGGTGTCTGTAATATAATCTTACTTGATCTAACAATGTTTTCAGTTATTTTGACTGCAAAGAAAGCACTTAACAATTTTTTCATATGTGCATCAAAGTTTTTCTCCATATTTGTCAAAGTTCTTGAGAAGAAACCTATTATTTTCTGATTACCTTCTTTTAATTGTGACAAAGTTACTGAGATTGCATTACTGGAAACATTGGTTTCTAAAACAAAAGGAATTTTACTACAAAACTCAACAGTATTTAATGTAGTAGCATTCTGCAAATCCCATTTCAATAGTTCAAAAGCTTCTTTCTCAGTTTGATCCCATTGATCAAATACTCCATCTTTTTGTCTCAAACGATCAAATAATGATCTAGACTTCTCTGCAAAATTGGGTATAAAATCTTTACAATGATTTACTTCACTCAAAAACTGATGCAAAGCCTTGCGATTTGTTGGAATTGGATAAGCAGAAATAATTCTAACTTTTTCTTGCAACAACTGTCTCTGTCCATGACTAATTTGCATATGAAGGAATTCCACCTGTCTTTTCATCAACTGAACTTTCTCTGTATTCAATTTCAATCCTGCTGTTTGTAATAACGTAAATATTTCAGACAAAAGAGAGATATGCTCAGTTATATTTTATGTAGACAAGAGAAGCTTGTCTACATGCTGGACAATACATTCTGGCCTAGAGAATTTAGATAATATTTTTCCCAAATACTCATGAACAATGCCATCACTTATATCCATGCCTGGGGCTAATCTTGTGAATGTATACGTTTCTTTGTTGAAGCTAAAAGCAAGTTTATATTGACAACTCTTAGCTAATGGTACTGACAAATGGCTATTGGCGATTTCAAGTACAGAGAATATTTTGGCCTTGGCATCCAGATGTGACATTATGTTACAATCAGGAACAATAGATTTGTTATTTGTGATGCATTTGTTCAATGTCCTGAAGTCAACTGATAAAGAATATGAATTATCAGCTTTGATAGGCCAAATACAATTATTCACCACTGATTGTACTTTCTTTAAAATTCCTTGCTGTAAAAACTCATCTACAATGGAAGAAATTGGATTAATTGATTCTAATGGCAATTTGTATTGAGGTTGAGGCTTAGGGTCTCTACCTTCAATGTCAACTTCAAAATTTGTAAACAAACCTACATCATTTTTGCTTTGACTCCAAAGATCCTTATGTGATATAACCAATTGTTCCAATTCAAGATTGGTTCCTGTATGTGGCCATTTATGATCTGAAGACATGTCAGCAGTTGCTGTACAAATACTTCCAACATTACAGTACATGGAAGAATCAATTGATGTTGATTTGGGCCTTCCACTTTCATCCAATAAATGTGGAGCAACATATTCCAACGGTAAAGAATAAGAATCTCGATTTGATCCTGTTTTAAATTTCGGCAAAGGCAGTAAACCATTCCTATTAATGACAACAGCACTGTTTACCATATTGTTTAAGCTGTTGTTGACTCTCAGTGAACTGATCTTTTTAACTTCTGAGGCATAAGGCAACTCAGACAGACTATTGTTGGAACATGGAGGAGCAGATTGTTCAGAAATTATATTTTGGTCTTCTAATTCCAAAGCTTTTCTTTGTAAATCTAATTTATAATGAATACAATCTTTTTTCAAATGACCAAATCGTTTACAATAGAAACAAATAGTATTTCCTGTCTGCTCTGAGACTCTCGTCCTGCCTGTGACGTGTTCATCATCATAACTGGGTGTGGCTAAGCACATGGTCTCTCTCTCTTCTCCATTTTGAACAATTAAACTTTCCTTCTTCTGATTGTTTAATTTAAGCCTTCTAAATGTATCTATAACTTTGGCTGCGTGATCTAAATCATTTTTTCCAGTAGCAATAATAACAAATGCTGGATCAAGATACTTGAATTTTTTAACAAAAGCATTTACCATAGAAGGAGTCTCATTGTCTAAATTAAATATCATTTTGTATACTTTAGAAAATCTATTTTTAAATTCAAAAGGATCATCATTAATCGTAGCTCTTAAGGAGTCTAAGATTTCCAAAGAAGGAATTTCCTGTCCAGTAGTAAATATCAATAATTGACGCAGTCGGTCTGATGCATTGCTATGCATTTCCTCATCATCCTCAATATATGGTGTTTTGATTAATTTACATGCCATAACACTGGGGAGCCATAAACAGAATAGAAAATTTCTTTGCTCCTGATTTAAACAAAAATTATTACAAAAATTTTCATAAACCTCCATGTTATAGAAAGCATCGGCGTCCATATCATAGGCTGGCATATCCTTCAAAATTTTCATGAGCTGATTAAGGATTTTAAGATTAAGTTTTGCAGCTTTATTCCTTAATTTTCTCTTACACATTCCTTCCTGATCTATAGGGTCTCCTTCTATAGACTGGATCTCTGGTACAAAAGATTTTTGTTTCTCTGCCTTAGTATTCACACAAATTCCTTTTACATCATTCTGCAGGTCAGATAACTGATTGTCTTTTGTTTGAATTGCGCTTTGCATATCATCTATTTGCTCAGTCAAAATCTGGCAATTAGCACATACACTGCTCTGATCTTGCTTCATTACACAAGTAGCAGTCTTAGGAACATCAAAAATCATGGCATTAAAAACATGAACTAACTTCATTACATTTCTAACTTGTTTGCTCAGTTTCTTAAAGGAAAACTTTGATTTTTCTATCTTAATATTAGCCTGTAAACACTCATTATACATGTACCGCCAAAGTTCATCATCTTTAACAAATGTAGACAGATTCTTGAATTCTAACTTACTCTCTCTAGATAATTCATCAATAAAATCCATTACTTACCGATTAAGAAGGTCTTTCTTTACATAACGCGTCTTTTCTCTCTTGGCGGGAAATGACATCACCAAGGAACAGCGTTTCTTGCAATTGCGCAAAATTCTCACCAATTCTGCATTTAGGTTCTCGATTATGCCGACGATTCATCTGTTGCAGACTTTACTTCTCCTGAAAGCTTGATTTCATATTTTGCTGAGTTTGCAAACAACGTCCCTCTCATCAAGATGAAAGAGAAAAAAGTCAAAAATAAGCGATCGGCGGAAACGAATCGAACTGGAGGCTCGCCACTGTAAAATATCGTATTGTCTCGATATTTTATTAACTTGTATTGATGAGAAATGTGCAGATAGAAAGTCCTTCCACTTCTTGTAAAAACTCAAAAAGATGATTTAATAATAACGTTGCATAAAATTAGAAATAAAATATTGGCATACAGAATGTTTAAATAATGTCCAAAAAATATAGTTAAGTTCTTGATAATAAGATTGTATATATGTATATGTGTGTATGTGTGTGTGTGTCTCTCAAGGCTTCAAGCAAAGTGTGCCAGAAACTCAAACCTTTGTTCTGTTCTTGAAAGAGCAATCCAGCCCCCACCTTCCTAAAAATGGGTTGGTATTCTCTTGTAGTCCCACTAAGATAATTGACACCAACAGGAGGTATTAAAACAAAACCTCCAATGTACTTCTCTCAAAGTCTGAGTGTAACTTTATCTCTTACATAGATGGGGGAGAATGGGAGAAGGTATAGCTAATTGCTCTCATATATATATTCACAGACTATGAAGTCTAATTCCTTACTTTTCCCAATCTAGAACAAATATAAATATAATAACTCAATTATTCTATTAAGATCCAACTCATTCATACTTATGTTAGTACTGTTAATAAGAAGATATTAGATATTGGGTTAAGGAAAGCTTCTAACAGTGTGTATGTATATATATAATATATCATAGTTTGAAGGCACTATGACTTTCACGCAAACTAATTAATATACACTTATTGGCATTATTTTAGTAAGATGTTTTTAATCTAGTAGAACACATTTTGTCCAAAATTTATGAAGAAATTAGATTTTTTTAAAACATTTTTATTGGATATGTTTTATAGCAGAACATAAATAAGGCTGGCTTTTTTTTCAAAAAATGTCATCTATAGCACAAAAACCCAGTGGTGCTCAAATTTGACAAAAAAAAAAGCTCTATTTGTGTGAGAAAAACGATATACATTTTGTTTGTGTACAGTGTTGTATGACTGCGCACTTGTCCATTAACCACTTCCTGTCTGGACACTTTTACCCCCTTCCTGTCCAGGGCAATTTTCAGCTTTCAGCACTATCACACTTTGAATGACAATTGCGCGGTCATGCAACACTGTACCCATATGAATTTTTTAGAATTTTTTTGAGACAGATAAAGCTTTATTTTGGTGGTATTTATTCACCACTGGGAGTTTTATTTTTTTTGCTATGTAAAGTAAAAAGTCCAAAAATTTTGAAATAAAGTGTTTTTCTTATAAAAGTTTGCAAATAAATATTATTTCATCAGAAATATTGGCCAAAATGTATTCCGTTATATTTTTAGTAAAAAAAAAATAAAATAACCCTAATTAGTTTATAACCAAAAATTATAATTTTTAAACATTTTTTTTTACATTTTTTTTATATTTATTTATTTTTTTACATACTGTCACCTTAGCAGTACAGTGTCACCATGGTGACACTCTACTACTTGTGGGGGGTGATGAAGATTTTTTTTTTTTTTTTACACTGATTGCTTTTACACCCATAAAGGATGTAAAAGCAATCATTTCTCCTTCTCTCTAGCTGCATTCTTGCAGCCATTGAGAACTACTGAGTGAGCTGTGATTAGTCACAGCTTGTCATATGGTACAAGGCTGTTGTGAATAGCCATGTACCATGTGACCTCTGTGATCATTCACACATTTCACACGTAGTAAGCAATGATGTCACAAGTGACATCTTGGTTACTACTCTGCATGTGATCACTGATTGGCTAATCAGTGATCACATGATCGGGACCTCGCACGGAGGTCCAGTCCGACGATCGGTGTTTCGCTGTGTCTGGAGGACACAGCGGGCATCGGATCGCGGTGCTGCACACTACCAGGGAGCGCTTACAAGCAGGGGGCTGGGAAAGCCATTTATAAACGGCCTCCTGACCCTGCACTGCCACCGTCCGGCCGTTTATATACAACGGCTGGACGGGAGGTGGTTAAAGTAACACAGTGCCGAATAGCACAAAATAGCCTGGTAATGAAGGGAGTCATATCTTCTGAAGCTCAAATGGTTAAAGTGTATTTTTTTGTGAAAATGTGCGTTTGATAAACCGCTGCTCAAATATCTAGTGACATAAAAATTGCAACAGCCATTATGTGAGAAATGTCAGAATTAACCTAGGTTTGAAGTGAATCATTTTTATATAGTCTTATGTTCTACCAGTGATATGAGAGCACGTGGAACAAAACAGAGTTGGGATAAATGATGCTCGGCCTTTCAAAGGTAGCTTTGTATCTATGACTGAATGCAAAGCTTCCTGTTTTTGGCAGAGTCAGAGAGGCTGGGGGGTGATGTTACAATCTCTGACTAAGACAATTAGAGGAAGCTTTGTATTCATTTAGAGAATAGAAAGCTGCCTATGAGTGGTTGGGCAGCACTCAGCCCAAATCCGTTTTGTATTTCCTGTGGGACGGGAAGGTCTCATCTCACTGCCGGAACACAAGGGTATATACTGTACTCTGTAGCTGAGGCTACATACAGTTTATACCGTGCTGTCAGTAGCCGCACTTGTTGATGTAGAAAATGGTTCTTTTGAGACAGCTTGGCCCAAACAAACTAATTAAATGGACAGTAATATCCGCTTTAAGGTCCCTTATATTTTGGCATTTGGTTTGCAATATTGTAAGAGATGTTGGTGCCAGATTGTGTGCTTCCAGCATCTTTGACAGATTAGGGTCTTGTGGTTTTGTGCTTATTGTTTACTGTTAAACATGTGCTCTTAATAGGAAGTAATGTTGCTTATAAAATCATGTGTGAAACCAATTTCTGTTCCATGTGGTACTTAAAAATTTCAAGGTGCACATTACTGTTGGAATGGAGAGTATTGATGGCCCTTGTGGGTCTTACTTTAGAACAGTGGTTCTCAACCTTCCTAATACCGTGACCCTTTAATACAGTTCCTCATGTTGTGGTGACCCCCAACCATAAAATTATTTACCCAGTAATTATAATTCATGAGTGTCGTTTTACCTGCAATACTGCTGCTTTCAACACAGTAGCTGCGTTTAACCACTTCCAGACCGGACACTTTTACCCCCTTCCTGACCAGGGCAATTTTCAGCTTTTAGCGCTATCACACTTTGAATGACAATTGCGCGGTCATGCAACACTGTACCGAAATGAATTTTTTACCATTTTTTTGAGATAGATAAAGCTTTATTTTGGTGGTATTTATTCACCACTGGGATTTGTATTTTTTTTGCTATGTAAATGAAATGTCCAAAGATTTTGAAAAAAAGTGTTTTTTTTAATAAAATTTTGCAAATAAATAATATTTCATCATAAATCTTAGCCAAAATTTATTCTGTTATCTTTTTAGTAAAAAAAAAAAATCCAAATTAGTTTATAAGCAAAAATTATAATTTTTAAACATTTTTTTTTACATTTTTATTTTATTTTTTTATATTATTATTTTTTATTTATTTATTTATTTTTTTACATACTGTCACCCTAGCAGTACAGTGTCACCATGGTGACACTGTACTACTTGTGAGGGGTGATGAAGATTTTTTTTTTTTTTTTTACACTGATTGCTTTTACACCCATATAGGATGTAAAAGCAATCATTTCTCTTTCTCTCTGTGTGCATTCTTGCATTCATTGAGAAGAACTGAGTGAGCTGTGATTGGTCACAGCTTGTCACATGGTACAAGGCTTTTGTGAATAGCCTTGTACCATGTGACCTCTGTGATCATTCACAGATTTCACACATAGTAAGCAATGATGTCAGAAGTGACATCTTGCTTACTACTTTGCATGTGATCACTGATTGGCCAATCAGTGATCACATGATCGGGACCTCGTACAGAGGTCCCATCCGACGATCGGTGTTTCACTGTGTCCGGAGGACACAGTGGGCACCGGATCGCGGTGCTGCGCGCTCCCAGGGAGCGCGCACAAGCAGGGTGTGGGGAGGCCGTTTATAGACGGCCACCCGACCCTGCAGTGCCACCGTCCGGCCGTTTATATACAACGGCCGGTCGGGAAGTAGTTAACAGAGTAGCTGCTTTCAACACAGCAGCTGCTTTCTACACAGTAGCTGCTCTTTACACATCGGAAATATGTGTTTTCTGATGGTCTTAGGGGACCCCTGTGACAGGGTCGTTTGACCCCCAAAGGGGTCACGACCCACAGGTTGAAACAACTGCTTTAGAAAGTAAAGTAGCTCTCACAACCAGTCATAAAATACTTCCGCTACATTTACCTGATGAAAGCTGTTCTTTGTTTGAATGCTAGAAGGTTGTTGCTTCTCAGTGCTTTTTCATTGTGTTTAAGACCCGAACACATCTATGAAGAAACTAACTTCAGGAACTCTTGATCTGTTCTAGGTTGAAGATTATTCTCGTAGGAAAAATGTGACGTTGAAAGAGGTTGAAAAATGGCTTGGTCCCATTCTCAGTTATGACCCTGATGAATAACCAAGGTGAAATTTCAAATTAGATTGTAGTAAAGCTACTGTTTAAACAACATTTTCTCATTAGTACCACCAATAATGTAAACTTATTTGTATTTTTCATTATGTTAATCCTTTTTGCATTGAAATGTATGTTACAGGTTTTAAAACCTCTCTTGGAGAGAATCAAAAGTTCAAAACAATAAGGGTTCTAATGTTAACCTGTTGATCTGGAAATCCAATTTGTATGACTATCAAGCTGACACTTCAGTTTCAATATTTTGAATGCTACCTGAATTTATTGATCCTCTAAATACTACTTTCAGTGTTGTCCACATACAGTATCAGGCTTTGCATTCACCACCCCAAAGAAAATAGACTTACTGATTAAGGTGGACTAGTGATGTCAATAATCCTGAAATGCTTTGATGTACTATCTGCTTCTGAGTAGCCTTTGTGTTTAGCTTGACTTATTCTGGGAAAGCCAATATGTATGAGTTTTAAAGGAAACCAAAATAAAGGCCTTCTGGACTTCTGAATATTACGCCTAAATTTATACTCGGATAATTTATACTCTGAGATACTTTGGGACGAACCAGCACTGTCAAATAGTGTATGCTCCTAATAATGTGTAGCACTACCCTCTTGAGGACCCCCGAGTTTTTGGGTCCCACCTAAACTCTGCATAGCCAGGCAACATGCATTTTTCACACTTTAATCCAAAGTCCATAAACAATCCATGAGCTTTGTTGTTTTATTAGGGGTTAACAACTTGGATGGGGTCTAGGGGTATATGGGATGCCCAAAGGAACTGAACTTGGAGGGCAAGCTTCTTAGGAAAAACAGATAAAAATCAGCACTTGGTCCCCTTTAGTGAACTTTTTCAGACCCCAGGTGAAAATCTCTAACCCCCCGGCTGTCTTGCAAGTGTCCTGAGCAAGTGACTCCGAGACATATTATTATTATTATTATACAGTAGTTATATAGCGCCAAAGGTTTGCTCAGTGCTGTACATTATAGTGGGGGACAGTGCATGAGACAATACAATAACAAAACAATACACGAGGGGTTCGCGGGCCCTGCTCTTTCAAGCTTACAATATAAGGAACAGGTAGGCAGAACAGTCAACTGAAAGGGGTCTAACAGTGCAGTTTTTGTCCCACAAATTCCCTAAACTGCTCATAAACAACTCCAAGTTCTCTTGGTTTGGTAGGGCTGCTGTACTAAAAATGAACATCCTCCCGCACCTCCTTTATCTATTTCAGACCTTACCTATCCATTTACCACCCGCCTTTTTCCTTTCATGCAGACGATTGCGCTCGCTTTTTCTCTGGAATCATAAACGGCCACGTATCTCCTCAAGTATTGGCGAACCATTTTTTTCACAAACGTCAGCTGAAGTCTTGCTCCTTATTGGCGAGTACTATGGAGGATCGCACCTTTCCCTTTTGGGCCTATCTTCAAATAGGACATTTTCTTCTCTCTCCTGCTTTTGACAGGAGGTTCATCGGATTACTTCCTCGGTGTCTACCCTTGATATTGAGTTTTCTCTGGCCCAACTCCTCCTCCACCACACTCCGCTTCCCAAGCGTCTATATTTCAAATCTCTGGCTATACATATGCTTACTGCGGCCAAACTTTGCTTACCTGTTTTCTGGGGGTCCACTCACCCCCCCACAGTACGAGATTGGTTCATTCGTATAGGTAGAATTGCTAAAATGGAAGAGCTGATTGCTTCATCTCTGGATAGCCCTACTAAATTTTCTCATACGTGGTCCTGCTGGACTCACTTCCGAACGACCCCTGAATATCGTTCTCTCATAGGCCTTGCTGATTGATACTGAATCCTTCTCGTATCCCATAGTGTTTCTGGCGTTTTATCAGCTCTTTGTCTTTTTAAGGTTGTGAAAGAGGTCCCTTGTTTCGATGTCCTGCATTGTTTGGAGCAAATTATGCTCGGTACCCTACTACACCTGCAGCGGTCTCCAGCTTGCTTCTCCACCAGGGTCCTGGGAGTTTTTAGTAAAGATAACTTACCTACTCTCCTACTCCTCCCTACCTCCTCCCCGTCTGACCCATCCCCAACTCCCCATCTCCCTCCCCCCCTTTATTTATTTTTTTTTTTGTCTTCTCCTTCCTTCCCTTCTTTCTCTTGCTTATTCTTATCTTAGTCCCCATTTTCCTGTTTCCTTACTCAGAGTTTTATTTTCTCTCTCCTCTTCCTATCTTGGTATGCTTGTCTATTCATAGTAGCCCTACTCCCTATCTGCACTCCGGTTGCGCACATGTTTTTTTTTACATTTCTCCTTTCCCAAACTCTTTACCCACGTGCTGGCAACCTTTATTGGGTTACCTCAGCCTCACCAAAAGCACAAGGTCATATCCTACAAGTTCTTGCACCTTCTTTTCCACACCTACTGCATACATTTCCTACGCATACTTCTGACTCACTTGCCCTGCCTTTTGTTGCTGCTCGATAACTGAGGCTATATATCATCGGCCCCGCCAGTGCTGTGATCCCAATATGCTGACTTAGAGCTCGAGACCAGACGTGTCTTCAATGATCCTGCGCTCTCTTGCCTTCATTTTCCCCCTGTTTTGTCTTTCTATTTTTGATTGTATTATGTACCTGGGATGACTTTTGTTTGATTTACTGTCTCCGTATTGATATGTATCCTCATGTTTGATGTCTGTTTATTGCTTCCTATTGTACTTAAGACTGATCCCCTGTATTATCTGTATGTGTTGTATGCTCTGAGTTTTATCAATAAACTTTATGGAAGAAAAAAAAAACGTATTAACAGTAACAGGTACATTTAATGTCCCCCTTTGCCAACACAAAGGCTCCTTTAACACTAGTGGTAATGTTTACTTCGTGGTGGGTCACTTTTCAGAGGACAGTGAAAACGAGGTTTGCAGACATTCAGGCGGTCAAACTCTGCATGTAGCAATAAAATGGCCAATGTTTTTACTGCCCCCTGGCCACCCATGTGAAACAATACAAATTAAGTCCCCTCCTTTAGCCCAGGGGGTGTAGAGGTACTCACACTGTCCTGTCCCTATAGCTTAATGGTTGAAGCTGCTTTCAGGTCTTATGCTGAGCTGGTTCCTTCCTTGCTGACAGGCTGTCTCCCCTAGATGGACTGTGGGACAGTGGAGATCCTTCTGTCCAGCTTTAGCCTGTAGGCAGATCCCCCCCTCTCCTCTGGGGGCCCCTCCCGGGTTCCACACCAGCATAAATTCCTCACTCCATCTCTCACCCAACTCCCCTGCTAATCAGTCTCTCTCATATTTAAGGGCTAACCTAGCCACCATGCCAGGCCTGCCTGGGGATTGGCCAGATTCCCCTAAGTATGCAGATCAGCCCCTTTTCATCCTCCCACTGCTTGTAGAAATTTCTCCAAGTTTCTAGAGCAGGGGGAGGTATCAGAGAATTGACCTGCAGAGCCCTCCAGCCTAACCTGAAATAACCTCGCTGACTCACTCAGGCTTCTAACAAGCACAAAAAAAGTAAACTAGAGGGTGCTACAAATGTAATATAATTTTATAGATTATATACATATTATAAATGCAAATTTCAATACATTTATTGGTAGGCTTACAAAGTGCCACATGGTATTGCACTGTGAAATATCTCAGTCTGGAACTGATGTGTTTCTTCCGGTGTGGCTTTATCACTGGTTTACAGTGTTTAGATCATATTGTTGTATGTTGGTATCATGTTGTATCATTGGACCAGGCAAAAGGCAGTTTGGAAGTATTGAGTAACAGTCCTCGAATCTTTCTAGAATGCTGATACTGGTTTCTAAGGTTGATTGACCACATTCAGACCTATAATCTGTTTGAACCTTTTGACTGTGAATGTAATATAGATGTCAAGCAGACTGTGTGTTCTTTTTGGAAAATTCCCTCTGGTTCACTGTGCCTCTTCAATTTTACACTTCCCTACATACCAATGACCCCCTGTACACTGCACTACAGTACTACTGATCTACAAGCTACTGAACCCAGTACACTGTCCTACATCCTTACTTTTTGCTGTATGACATTTCCACACATTACATTTACAGATTAATCTGCACTTTTCCTTTTTTTATCATTGCTTGTATCTGATGGGAGGTTGAGCCCAGTCATTAGGACCACATTTGGTCTTTTAATTTACCTTGGATGTAATATTGCATTGATAGGATCAGATAATAACATGTAAGCGTATCCCTGCAACCCCAAGTAATTTATGAGACTCTGAGTACACCCTAGCCCTAATTAGTAAAGCTTAGGAGACCCCTATCATCAGATCATCCATTTCAGCAACAGTTTTTTCTGTTCATGCAACATATTTTAGGCATGCTATTTACCTTTAAAAGCTATTATTGTGTAAACATCCAAAAGTCCAGAGACTCCTGCAGCACACCACCATTTTGGAGGTGGAAATCTGCCTGAACAACATA
Source organism: Staurois parvus (assembly GCF_062004578.1). Lineage (NCBI taxonomy): Eukaryota > Metazoa > Chordata > Amphibia > Anura > Ranidae > Staurois > Staurois parvus. The sequence continues at coordinate 257,309 of NW_028318470.1, forward strand.
GAAAGATCACCAGGATGTAGCACACTAGCAAGGCCTCAATAAAAAGTAAGGTCAGCAAAAAGAAAACCTAGAAAAATATAATGTCACTGTAAAAAGATAAACTTGGGGACTCCAGCGGGGCAGCGGAGGCTCTCAGTGGCATCCCCTGTATCTGGGAGAGGGGCACCGGGCAGTATTGCCTCCCTTTACGGCGGCGGACATCCGCGGCCTGGTACGGCCGCATGATCCAGGGCTCCGGTGCCTCGGACCTAAATCCACTGCCAGCCGGATGGCGGTGGATCATCTGGAGGACATCAGTGGCACCCTCTGCATCCCCTGAATCTGAAAGAGGGGCGCAGTGGTATATTGTCCCTCCCCGTGGCGACAGACGTCTGCGGCCTGCTCCATCTGACCAAGATCTGCTCCCATCCGGGCCACAGTGAGTACAGGAGGCAAAGGGACAGGCAGGTGCTGGCCATCGGGTCCCCCCCAGAGATCCAGGGACTGGGGTTCCTGTTTATCATCCTGGAAACCACCTCCCTCTGTGGCCACGGCCCCTGTTGGGCTTGGAGGCCTACTTTGACCTATACACTGCTCCCAGTGAAGTGCCAGGGCTCCCTGTCTCTGTCCTGGAGGACCCTAAGATCATCATAAGGGGACTTCTGTTCCACACGGGCCAGCATCTGGTTCTTGGGCTTTATCAATAGTACCTACCACAGCCTATGTCCAGTACATCTCAACAAGCCTTCACCCGCTACAAATCTGCCTTCCACACCTACACCTCCTCCCTCCATGCTGCCAAACAGGCCTACTTCTTGACCCTCATCAAGGCCCTCTCCTCCAATCCTCGCCGACTCTTCTCTGCCTTCAACTCTCTACTCTCTCCACCCCCCCCCCTTCACCCAGCACATCACTCACTGCCCTTGAGATTGCCAATCACTTAAAAAACAAGATTGACACAATTCGCAAGGACATTGCCGCAACTCACACACCCTCTCAACCCGTCCCCTCTCACACAGCTACCCCCTTATCCCCCCTCCCCCTCGACATAACCCGCAGGGACTTCGTCGCTGCTCAAACTCTCTCCAACCCTCTTCACCCTCACTCAGCTACCCCCTCATCACCCCTCTCCCATGGCCCCACCACTGCTCTGACCTCCTCTTTCACCCCACCCTACATTCCTCATACTGAAGCTCCCCCCACACTCCGCACCTTTGACCTTACTACCATCGAGGAAGTCTCCAAGATCCTCTCTGATGCCCACCTCACCACCTGCCCCCTCGACCCTATCCCCTCACAACTCCTACGACCTTCCTCCTCCTCCATCCTACGCTCCCTCACCCACATCTTCAACCTCTCCTCAGGCACTTTCCCCTCCCCTCTGAAAAATGCACACATCACCCCCATACTTAAAAAGCCCTCCCTGGACCCCGATGACTCGAACAACCTCAGACCCATCTCCCTGCTCCCATTTACATCTAAACTCCTGGAGCGCCTAGTCTACACTCGCCTATGCTCTCACCTCAACGACAACAACCTCCTCGATCCCCTACAGTCCGGCTTCCGTCCCCTACACTCCACCGAAACTGCCTTACTCAAACTCTCCAACGACCTGCTAACCGCCAAAGCTAATGGCCACTATTCAGTGCTCCTACTCCTTGACCTCTCTGCGGCCTTCGACACAGTCGACCACCCCCTCCTCCTCAAAAAACTACACTCCCTTGGCCTCAGAGATTCTGCTCTCTCCTGGCTCTCATCCTACCTGTCACAACGCTCCTTCAGCGTTACCTATAATGCTACCACCTCCCCCTCACTCCCCCTCTCTGTTTGGGTCCCTCAAGGCTCTGTCCTTGGGCCCCTTCTCTTCTCCATCTATACCTCCTCCCTTGGCCAACTCATACATTCTCACGGCTTCAACTATCACCTCTATGCTGACGACACACAAATCTATCTCTCAACCCCCCACCTCACCCCCTTGGTCTCAGCCCGAATCACACACCTACTGAGCGACATATCAGACTGGATGTCGCTCCACTTCTTTAAATTGAACCTCTCCAAAACCGAGTTTCATGTCTTCCCCCCAGCCCGGACACCACCCCCCATTGATTTCTCCGTCACATCCAACAACGCTACCATCAAACCCGCCCTGCAGGCCAGAGTACTGGGTGTCATTCTGGACTCCAACCTATCCTTTCAGCCCCAAGTCCAATCTTTAACCTCCGCCAAAATCCGCACGTTCCTAACCCCAGAAACCACTAAACAGCTCATCCACTCTCTCATCATATCACGACTCGACTACTGCAACTCCCTCCTCACTGGCCTGCCTCGCCGCTGGCTATCCCCGCTTCAGTCCATCCTGAATACGGCTGCCAGACTCATTCACCTTTCCAACCGCTCTGTCTCCGCCACCCCCCTCTGCCAATCCCTCCACTGGCTTCCGATTGCGCAACGGATCAAATTCAAATTCCTAACGCTGACGTACAAAGCTGTCCACCATACTGCCCCGAACTACATCACTGACCTAATATCCAAGTACGGCCCAGCACGCACACTCCGCTCCTCACAAGACCTCCTTCTCTCTAGTTCCCTGGTCTCCTCCTCCCATGCCCGCCTCCAGGACTTCTCCAGGGTGTCACCCATCCTCTGGAACTCCCTGCCCCAACCCATCAGATTATCACCTACTCTCCTCTCCTTTAGACGCACCCTGAAATCCCATCTCTTCAGAGAAGATTACCCCACCCCCTGCTAACTTGCCGACCTCCTCCACTCTTCCTACTACTCCATCCCCCACAGCTATCTCCTCCTGTGCCACCACCCCCTCCCTCCTAGATTGTAAGCTCGAAAGAGCAGGGCCCCCGAACCCCTCGTGTATCACATTGTATTGGTATTGTTCTGTCACATGTTCTGTCCCCCTTTGTAATGTACAGCGCTGAGCGAACTATTGGCGCTTTATAAATACTGTATAATAATAATAATAATAATAATCTCCACGGTTTCCTAATTATTTTTACAATATAAAGATTTTGCGGATAAGTCTGATAGCCTCTTTGTAACTATAACCCTACACTTGTTTTGGGCGTTATAGGTTTCCTAGAGTTATTATCTCCCTTGGCTATCCAATTTTCAATCGATCACCCCCAGGAGACTCCCTGTATGCCGTCCACCAAGAAAAAAGGGGACAAGCTCAAAAGTCCCTTACGACATACCTATTTAAAACACATGAGATTTGCAGCATGTCTCCAGATAATACAGAACGAGCATCCCCGTCTGATCCCACGCAGGATACCACAGCTCACCCTTTATCTCTGGTCGGTGAATATGCACAGCAACTTACAAAGGGGGACTTAGAATCTTGCTTGGAAACTATGTACACTAAGCTGGCCTCTAAATTCCAATCAGAACTCCATAAGAGCACTAATGTTCTCTCTCAGGAAATAGCCGCCTTGGGCTCCAGAACCGACCGCTTAGAAACCAAACATGATGAACTCAGCCTGGCTTATGGTGAACTTTCCAGAGATCACAATCTTTTACAAACTGCCTTTGCACAAATGCAGGCACAGGTTGAGGACCTTGATAATCGCAATCGCAGGAATCATTTGTGAGTCAGGGGAATCCCGGAGTCTGTGTCTGACCTTTCACAAACCATAACCAAGCTATTCAAGTCACTCCTTCCGGATCGCAACCCTGGGTCCTTTGCTTGTGACCGTATCCATAGAGCCCTGCGCCCCAAACCTCCTAACTAGAGATGAGCGAATCGAAGTAGGCGAAGTGGAATTCGTTTCGAATATTAGGAAAATTTCGATTCACGTCGAATCCGAAAATAAGCAGACTTCGGATGCGCGAATCGAAATTTTTCCTAAAATGGCGGCGACAGAGCGGGGATGTCTGGGAAGGCGCGCAGACAAGGCGCGCTGACCCATAATGCATTCATTCATGACATGTGATCGCATTAGCCAATCAGCAGCCAGCCAGCCACCACAGTGTAATGGTCGAGCTATAAATGGCGGCCATTTTAGAATTCTCCATTTGCCTCCAGTCATTCAACAGAGGCAGACCTGGCTGTATGCAGGGAGAGAGTTAGGGACAGAGAAACGTTACTTAGAGACACAGAAACGTTAGTTAGGGCCACAGAATTGTTACTTAGGGCCATAGAAACGTTACATAGGGCCACAGAAACGTTACTTAGGGCCACAGAATCGTTAGTTAGGGCCACAGAAACGTTACTTAGGGACACAGAATTGTTACTCAGGGACAGACAGAATTGTTACTGAGGGATACAGAATTGTTACTGAGGGCCACAGAATTGTTACTGAGGGCCACAGAATCGTTACTTAGGGCCACAGAATTGTTACTTAGGGACAGACACAGAATTGTTACTGAGGGACACAGATTTGTTACTGAGGGCCACAGAATCGTTACTTAGAGCCACAGAATTGTTACTTAGGGACAGACACAGAATTGTTAGTGAGGGACACAGAATTGTTACTAAGGGCCACAGAATTGTTACTAAGGGCCACAGAAACGTTACTAAGGGCCACAGAAACGTTACTTAGGGCCACAGAAACGTTACTTAGGGCCACAGAATCGTTACTTAGGGCCACAGAATCGTTACTTAGGGCCACAGAAACGTTACTTAGGGACACAGAATTGTTACTCAGGGACAGACAGAATTGTTACTGAGGGATACAGAATCGTTACTGAGGGCCACAGAATCGTTACTTAGGGCCACAGAATCGTTACTTAGGGCCACAGAATTGTTACTTAGGGACAGACACAGAATTGTTAGTGAGGGACACAGATTTGTTACTGAGGGCCACAGAATCGTTACTTAGGGCCACAGAAACGTTACTTAGGGCCACAGAATTGTTACTTAGGGACACAGAATCGTTACTTAGGGCCACAGAATCGTTACTTAGGGCCACAGAAACGTTACTTAGGGCCACAGAAACGTTACTTAGGGACACAGAATTGTTACTCAGGGACAGACAGAATTGTTACTGAGGGCCACAGAATCGTTACTTAGGGCCACAGAATCGTTACTTAGGGCCACAGAATCGTTACTTAGGGCCACAGAATCGTTACTTAGGGCCACAGAAACGTTACTTAGGGCCACAGAATTGTTACTTAGGGACAGACACAGAATTGTTATTGAGGGACACAGAATTGTTACTGAGGGCCACAGAAACGTTACTGAGGGCCACAGAAACGTTACTTAGGGCCACAGAAACGTTACTTAGGGCCACAGAAACATTACTTAGGGCCACATAAACGTTACTTAGGGACACAGAATTGTTACTCAGGGACAGACAGAATTGTTACTGAGGGATACAGAATTGTTACTGAGGGCCACAGAATCGTTACTTAGGGCCACAGAATCGTTACTTAGGGCCACAGAAACGTTACTTAGGTCCACAGAATTGTTACTTATGGACAGACAGAATTGTTACTGAGGGATACAGAATCGTTACTTAGGGCCACAGAATCGTTACTTAGGGCCACAGAATCGTTACTTAGGGCCACAGAAACGTTACTTAGGGCCACAGAATTGTTACTTAGGGACAGACACAGAATTGTTACTGAGGGACACAGAATTGTTACTGAGGGCCACAGAACCGTTACTTAGGGCCACAGAACCGTTACTTAGGGCCACAGAAACGTTACTTAGGGCCACAGAATTGTTACTTAGGGACAGACACAGAATTGTTACTGAGGGACACAGATTTGTTACTGAGGGCCACAGAAACGTTACTTAGGGCCACAGAAACGTTACTTAGGGCCACAGAATCGTTAGGGCCACAGAAACGTTACTTAGGGACACAGAATTGTTACTCAGGGACAGACACAGAATTGTTACTGAGGGATACAGAATTGTTACTGAGGGACACAGAATCGTTACTTAGGGCCACAGAAACATTACTTAGGGCCACAGAAACGTTACTTAGGGCCACAGAATTGTTACTTAGGGACAGACACAGAATTGTTATTGAGGGACACAGAATTGTTACTGAGGGCCACAGAACCGTTACTTAGGGCCACAGAAACGTTACTTAGGGCCACAGAATTGTTACTTAGGGACAGACACAGAATTGTTACTGAGGGACACAGATTTGTTACTGAGGGCCACAGAAACGTTACTTAGGGCCACAGAAACGTTACTTAGGGCCACAGAAACGTTACTTAGGGCCACAGAATCGTTACTTAGGGCCACAGAAACGTTACTTAGGGCCACAGAAACGTTACTTAGGGCCACAGAAACGTTACTTAGGGACAGACACAGAATTGTTACTGAGGGCCACAGAATTGTTACTGAGGGCCACAGAACCGTTACTTAGGGCCACAGAAACGTTACTTAGGGACACAGAATTGTTACTCAGGGACAGACACAGAATTGTTACTGAGGGCCACAGAATTGTTACTGAGGGCCACAGAACTGTTACTGAGGGCCACAGAACTGTTACTTAGGGCCACAGAAACATTACTTAGGGCCACAGAAACGTTACTTAGAGCTACAGAAACATTACTTAGGGCCACAGAATCGTTACTTAGGGCCACAGAATCGTTACTTAGGGACACAGAAACGTTACTTAGGGACACAGAAACGTTACTTAGGGACACAGAATTGTTACTGAGGGACACAGAATTGTTACTCAGGGACACAGAATTGTTACTGAGGGACAGAATTGTTACTGAGGGACACAGAATTGTTACTGAGGGACACAGAATTGTTACTGAGGGACACAGAACCGTTACTTAGGGCCACAGAAACGTTACTTAGGGCCACAGAATTGTTACTTAGGGACAGACACAGAATTGTTATTGAGGGACACAGAATTGTTACTAAGGGCCACAGAATTGTTACTAAGGGCCACAGAATTGTTACTAAGGGCCACAGAAACGTTACTAAGGGCCACAGAAACGTTACTTAGGGCCACAGAAACGTTACTTAGGGCCACAGAATCGTTACTTAGGGCCACAGAATCGTTACTTAGGGCCACAGAATCGTTACTTAGGGCCACAGAAACGTTACTTAGGGACACAGAATTGTTACTCAGGGACAGACACAGAATTGTTACTCAGGGACAGACACAGAATTGTTACTCAGGGACAGACACAGAATTGTTACTCAGGGACAGACACAGAATTGTTACTCAGGGACAGACACAGAATTGTTACTGAGGGACACAGAATTGTTACTGAGGGACACAGAATTGTTACTGAGGGACACAGAATTGTTACTGAGGGCCACAGAACTGTTACTTAGGGCCACAGAAACGTTACTCAGGGACACAGAATTGTTACTAAGGCACAGACACAGAATTGTTACTCAGGGACACAGAATCGTTTAATTAAAGAGTATGTCAGACAACATGCAGAGGAGTGGCAGAGGAGGCAATGTTTTAGGAGCGAGCAGACGTGGCAGCAGAGGAAGGGGTCGAGGCAGCACTATTCGCAGCCAGAGGCCAGTGCTCCCGGTGTCATCCAGCGGTCGTGTCTCCACCGACAACCCTGCCGTCATCGATTGGTTGGCTCGGTCGTCTTCCTCTTCCCAGGTCACCTCTGACACCTACAGCCAACGGTCGGTGGGTACGTCAGACACAACCGTTAGTTGGCATGGCCCGGGAGCAAGCCCACTGAAATCACGTGTCCTCTACCTGCCCCTGTCCTTTGGTGTTCCCTCACCAAGCGAAGTATCGCATGCTGTGGGCTCAGCCCCACTGTACAGTGAGGAAGAGCTAACAGAGGGCGGTCAGGAACGGGGGGAGACATCCGCCTCTTCAGCAGCCAGGCGAAGAAGTAGTGGCGAGGAGAGTGGCTCGGTAGCCGGTCTAGAGACAGGTCTGTCTCCTGACCCACACGCAGCCGAGGGGACTAGTAGTGAGGCGGAGACCCTAATTGATGATGATGAGGCTGATCGCACTTGGCAGCCTCGTCGTCATCAGGCTATTGCTTCCGCATCATCAGGAGAAGAGGGTGGCAGCGAGCAAAACAGTCGGTGGGTTGCCCAGGAGGCAGCAGGGTCGCAGCAGTGTCAGTGGAGGCAAACGGCCACGGAGTACAGCACCAGCTCCACTGCAGCCTACCACCACGGCCAGTAGTGGTGCCGGTGTGCACGGAGGAAGCAGCAGTCAGCCAGTGAGGAGTATCGGGGGCAAAGTTTCCTACTCGGCGGTGTGGCAATTTTTCGTCAAGCCGCCCGAGGAAGTAAACGTAGCCGTATGTCGACTATGTGGCCAGAAAGTCAAGCGTGGCCAGGGGGCCCATGTTGGGACTACAGCGTTGCGGCAGCATATGCAGTGTCGCCATTTGGTGGCTTGGGAAAACCGTGATAAAGATACGGCGGTTCTGCCCGCCCCAGCCCCCGCTCCATAACCCGCTCCGTTACTTGCTCCGTCACCCGACGTCAATCGCCCTCTATCAGCCAGTCAAGGCTCCAACACCTCTGCTGAGGGGAGTTGTCGCTCGTTGCCATCTTCCGCTCGTTCAGATGCTCCTTCTCCTGCTACTCCTCTTCACGGATTCCGTCAGCAGTCTTTCTTGGAATCCGTTTCCAAGAGACAACAGTTTGCGAGCACGCACCCGACTGTGCAAAAGCTGAACGTCCTCCTGTCCAAGTTGCTGGTGCTGCAGTCCCTCCCTTTCCAAGTGGTGGACTCAGCACCTTTCCTAGAAATGATGGCTTGTGCCGAGCCGCGGTGGAGAGTGCCAAGCCGTCATTTCTTCGCCAAAAGGGCAGTGCCAGCCCTGCATTCACATGTAGAAGAGATGGTGGGCCAGTCTTTGAGCATGTCGGTCTCTGCCAAAGTGCACGGCAGCGCCGACGTGTGGAGCTGTAACTACGGTCAGGGACAGTACATGTCATTTACGGCCCACTGGGTGAACGTGGTGCCGTCACAGCCGCACCAGCAACTTGGACAGGTCACGCCGCTTTTGCCTCCACGTTTGCACGTCCTTGGTCCACAAAAGATGTCCGCCTCTACCACCTCTTCTTCCTTCGTGTCCTCAGCCGCCACCCCCGTGCCAAGTCCCATTACCCGACCGGCATTTCACATGTGCAGGGCGCAACGGTGTCACGCTGTGCTGCACCTGGTATGCCTTGGCGAACGTAGTCACACAGGGGAGGAACTTCTCAGTGTAATGAACAGAGAAATCGACAGATGGCTGTCTCCGCGCAAACTCAAAATCGGAACCATGTTGACCGACAACGGAAAGAACATGGTGTCTGCTCTGCGTCAAGGAAGGTTGTGCCATGCGCCATGCATGGCTCACGTGTTCAATCTGGTTGTCAAGCGGTTCCTAAAATCCACCATCCCACTGCAAGACATCCTTAAAATGTCACGTAAACTTTGCATGCATTTCAGCCATTCCTACACCGCAAAGAACACCCTCCTTGAGCTGCAGCGGCAGAACGGAATTCCACAGCATCGCCTGATCTGCGACGTTGCAACAAGGTGGAATTCAACCCTACACATGTTAGACCGCCTTTACGAACAGCGAAAGGCCATCACCGATTTCCTGATGTTACAAGCGGATAAAGGTACTCCCCTGTGTAACTTAGATGTCAGCCATTGGCAGCTCATGCGTGACACCTGCCGCTTGCTCAGGCCCTTTGAGGAGGCCACGCTATTCGTGAGTCGCCAGGACTATGGGATGAACGACGTCATTCCTCTGTTGCACGTCCTGGAACAAATGCTGTTAACAATGGCTGGTCAGGGTGCGGTAGACGTGGCGCACAGATCTCAACGCCACATGACCCCTGTGGGGGCAGGACAGGAAGAAGAGGAGGAGGTAGAGGAGGACATTGGTGCTCAGGAATTATTGAGTGAAATGGGTGGTTTTTCCACTCAGCGGACAGGAGTGGAGGAGCAGGAGCATCTGGTAGAGGAGGAGGAGGAGGAGACAGAGGACCCAGACGCACCGTGGCAGTATGCTGTGGAGATGGAGGCAGGGAGTCCCTCGCATTCCTTGGCACAAATGGCCCATAGCATGCTCGGTTGCTTGCGTAGCGACAGCCGAATAATAACCATCAGACAGAGGGATGACTTTTGGCTGTCCACCTTGTTGGACCCTCGCTACCGTTCAAAAATGGTGGCCTTTTTCACACCTGCTGAGAGGGAGGCCAAAATAACGTACTATAAAAACCACCTATGTAGTCAGTTGGTCTCTGCCTTTGTGCGCCAACGTCCATCCTCAGACACTGTGGGCCCTGTGCGCTCGCGTTCCGCTGCCATGGCAGCAGGGGAGGGGTGGGGTGGTAGGAGCAGTGGTAGCTCCACCAGCAGCGGCTGCCTCAGTCTGCAGTCGATGATGAGTAGCTTTCTTCACCAGCGCAGTGAGGAAACTACTAACCAGCCGCAGCAGCAGCAGCAGCATCAGGTGGACCTGGAGCAGGACCTCAAACAACAGGCTTGGGCCTACTTGGACAGCACCCTGCCAACCGAGGTAGACAATCCCCTTGACTACTGGGCAACGAAACTTGACCTTTGGCCCCAACTAGCTGAATTTGCCCTTGAAAGGCTGTCATGCCCGGACAGTAGCGTGGCATCGGAGCGCGTGTTTAGTGCGGCAGGAGGTATTGTAACTCCGCGGAGGACACGACTGTCCACCCAAAGTGTGGAGAGACTCACGTTTGTGAAAATGAATCAGGCGTGGATTAGTCTGGATTTCAAACCACCAGTTCCTGACACAACTGACTAAATCCGCCATGAATCATGCCCCTGCCATGTGCCACTTTCAGGTCTACTCACACTGCTGGTGTGTTCCATTTTTTGTCATAGGGTGCTGGCAGATTACGGGCCTCCCATAGCTGCTGCCAGGCCCCTAATCTGCCATGGGCCCCTGTACCGCCTCCTCATGCTGCTGCCAGGTCCACAGTGTCTCATGCCATGTGCCACTTTCAGGTCTCCTCACACTGCTGGTGTGTTCAATTTTTTGACATAGGGTGCTGGCAGATTACGGGCCTCCCATAGCTGCTGCCAGGCCCCTAATCTGCCATGGGCCCCTGTACCGCCTCCTCATGCTGCTGCCAGGTCCACAGTGTCTCATGCCATGTGCCACTTTCAGGTCTCCTCACACTGCTGGTGTGTTCCATTTTTTGTCATAGGGTGCTGGCAGATTACGGGCCTCCTATAGCTGCTGCCAGGCCCCTAATCTGCCATGGGCCCCTGTACCGCCTCCTCATGCTGCTGCCAGGTCCACAGTGTCTCATGCCATGTGCCACTTTCAGGTCTCCTCACACTGCTGGTGTGTTGAATTTTTTGACATAGGGTGCTGGCAGATTACGGGCCTCCCATAGCTGCTGCCAGGCCCCTAATCTGCCATGGGCCCCTATACCGCCTCCTCATGCTGCTGCCAAGTCCAGAGTCTCTCATGGGTCCCTGTACGGCCTCCCATTGCTGCTGTCTCCATCGCCACACTCTGCCATGTGCCACTTTCAGGTCTCCTCACACTGCTGGTGTGTTCCATTTTTTGTCATAGGGTGCTGGCAGATTACGGGCCTCCTATAGCTGCTGCCAGGCCCCTAATCTGCCATGGGCCCCTATACCGCCTCTTCATGCTGCTGCCAAGTCCAGAGTCTGTCATGGGTCCCTGTACGGCCTCCCATTGCTGCTGTCTCCATCGCCACACTCTGCCATGTGCCACTTTCAGGTCTCCTCACACACTGCTGGTGTGTTCAATTTTTTGACATAGGGTGCTGGCAGATTACGGGCCTCCCATAGCTGCTGCCAGGCCCCTAATCTGCCATGGGCCCCTATACCGCCTCCTCATGCTGCTGCCAGGTCCACAGTGTCTCATGCCATGTGCCACTTTCAGGTCTCCTCACACTGCTGGTGTGTTCCATTTTTTGTCATAGGGTGCTGGCAGATTACGGGCCTCCTATAGCTGCTGCCAGGCCCCTAATCTGCCATGGGCCCCTATACCGCCTCCTCATGCTGCTGCCAAGTCCAGAGTCTGTCATGGGTCCCTGTACGGCCTCCCATTGCTGCTGTCTCCATCGCCACACTCTGCCATGTGCCACTTTCAGGTCTCCTCACACACTGCTGGTGTGTTGAATTTTTTGACATAGGGTGCTGGCAGATTACGGGCCTCCCATAGCTGCTGCCAGGCCCCTAATCTGCCATGGGCCCCTATACCGCCTCCTCATGCTGCTGCCAAGTCCAGAGTCTCTCATGGGTCCCTGTACGGCCTCCCATTGCTGCTGTCTCCATCGCCACACTCTGCCATGTGCCACTTTCAGGTCTCCTCACACTGCTGGTGTGTTCCATTTTTTGTCATAGGGTGCTGGCAGATTACGGGCCTCCTATAGCTGCTGCCAGGCCCCTAATCTGCCATGGGCCCCTATACCGCCTCTTCATGCTGCTGCCAAGTCCAGAGTCTGTCATGGGTCCCTGTACGGCCTCCCATTGCTGCTGTCTCCATCGCCACACTCTGCCATGTGCCACTTTCAGGTCTCCTCACACACTGCTGGTGTGTTCAATTTTTTGACATAGGGTGCTGGCAGATTACGGGCCTCCCATAGCTGCTGCCAGGCCCCTAATCTGCCATGGGCCCCTATACCGCCTCCTCATGCTGCTGCCAGGTCCACAGTGTCTCATGCCATGTGCCACTTTCAGGTCTCCTCACACTGCTGGTGTGTTCCATTTTTTGTCATAGGGTGCTGGCAGATTACGGGCCTCCTATAGCTGCTGCCAGGCCCCTAATCTGCCATGGGCCCCTATACCGCCTCCTCATGCTGCCAAGTCCAGAGTCTGTCATGGGTCCCTGTACGGCCTCCCATTGCTGCTGTCTCCATCGCCACACTCTGCCATGTGCCACTTTCAGGTCTCCTCACACACTGCTGGTGTGTTCAATTTTTTGACATAGGGTGCTGGCAGATTACGGGCCTCCCATAGCTGCTGCCAGGCCCCTAATCTGCCATGGGCCCCTATACCGCCTCCTCATGCTGCTGCCAAGTCCAGAGTCTCTCATGGGTCCCTGTACGGCCTCCCATTGCTGCTGTCTCCATCGCCACACTCTGCCATGTGCCACTTTCAGGTCTCCTCACACACTGCTGGTGTGTTCAATTTTTTGACATAGGGTGCTGGCAGATTACGGGCCTCCCATAGCTGCTGCCAGGCCCCTAATCTGCCATGGGCCCCTGTACCGCCTCCTCATGCTGCTGCCAGGTCCACAGTGTCTCATGCCATGTGCCACTTTCAGGTCTCCTCACACTGCTGGTGTGTTCAATTTTTTGTCATAGGGTGCGGTAGACGTGGCGCACAGATCTCAACGCCACATGACCCCTGTGGGGGCAGGACAGGAAGAAGAGGAGGAGGTAGAGGAGGACATTGGTGCTCAGGAATTATTGAGTGAAATGGGTGGTTTTTCCACTCAGCGGACAGGAGTGGAGGAGCAGGAGCATCTGGTAGAGGAGGAGGAAGAGGAGACAGAGGACCCAGACGCACCGTGGCAGTATGCTGTGGAGATGGAGGCAGGGAGTCCCTTGCATTCCTTGGCACAAATGGCCCATAGCATGCTCGCTTGCTTGCGTACCGACAGCCGAATAATAACCATCAGACAGAGGGATGACTTTTGGCTGTCCACCTTGTTGGACCCTCGCTACCGTTCAAAAATGGTGGCTTTTTTGACACCTGCTGAGAGGGAGGCCAAAATAACGTACTATAAAAACCACCTATGTAGTCAGCTGGTCTCTGCCTGTCTGCGCCAACGTCCATCCTCAGACACTGTGGGCCCTGTGCGCTCGCGTTCCGCTGCCATGGCAGCAGGGGAGGGGTGGGGTGGTAGGAGCAGTGGCAGCTCCACCAGCAGCAGCTGCCTCAGTCTGCAGTCGATGATGAGTAGCTTTCTTCACCAGCGCAGTGAGGAAACTACTAACCAGCCGCAGCAGCAGCAGCATCAGGTGGACCTGGAGCAGGACCTCAAACAACAGGCTTGGGCCTACTTGGACAGCACCCTGCCAACCGAGGTAGACAATCCCCTTGACTACTGGGCAACGAAACTTGACTTTTGGCCCCAACTAGCTGAATTTGCCCTTGAAAGGCTGTCATGCCCGGCCAGTAGCGTGGCATCGGAGCGCGTGTTTAGTGCGGCAGGAGGTATTGCAACTCCGCGGAGGACACGACTGTCCACCCAAAGTGTGGAGAGACTCACGTTTGTGAAAATGAATCAGGCGTGGATTAGTCTGGATTTCAAACCACCAGTTCCTGACACAACTGACTAAATCCGCCATGAATCATGCCCCAAACATGTGCCACTTTCAGGTCTCCTCACACTGCTGGTGTGTTCCATTTTTTGTCATAGGGTGCTGGCAGATTACGGGCCTCCCATAGCTGCTGCCAGGCCCCTAATCTGCCATGGGCCCCTATACCGCCTCCTCATGCTGCTGCCAAGTCCAGAGTCTCTCATGGGTCCCTGTACGGCCTCCCATTGCTGCTGTCTCCATCGCCACACTCTGCCATGTGCCACTTTCAGGTCTCCTCACACTGCTGGTGTGTTCCATTTTTTGTCATAGGGTGCTGGCAGATTACGGGCATCCCATAGCTGCTGCCAGGCCCCTAATCTGCCATGGGCCCCCGTACCGACTCCTCATGCTGCTGCCAGGCCCGTAATCTGTCATGGGCCCCTGTACCGCCTCCTCATGCTGCTGCCAGGTCCATAGTGTGTCATGGGTCCCTGTACGGCCTCCCATTGCTGCTGTCTCCATCGCCACACTCTGCCATGTGCCACTTTCAGGTCTCCTCACACTGCTGGTGGTTTCCATTTTTGTCATAGGGTGCTGTATGGCCTCCCATTGCTGCTGCCTCCACCGCCACACTGTGGCTCCACACTCTGGTTTTGGCCCCGTGACTGCCCAAATGAGTGAAGTGTGCGGTGATTCTAAGATCGACGGCACTCATCTGCATGTCATACTGACTGTCAGTATTATTTCTCTTCCCCAGCAGACTCCAAGGGCATTTAAATTAAAGGTACAGTGTTCTGCACTAATATAAAGGCTCTCTGAAGCCTAGAAACACCCTTTTATAAGTTAAATTCGCAGCGAATATATTCGATTCGAATCGAAATTTTTCCACGAATTCGCCGAATCAGTCGAATCGAATTTTTGAATACTTCGCTCATCTCTACTCCTAACGATAAACCGCCTAGGGACATTATTATATGTATGAAGGATTTCCTGACCAAAAAAGACATACTTAGAGCTGCTCGCAATACCCCAATGATCACCTTTGTAGGTTCGGTTTTACAAATCTTTTCAGATGTTTCTCCAGCTACGTTGGAAAAACGTAGAAAAATTAAGGAAATTACAACTGCCCTTTTCTCAGCTCATATCCGCTATAAATGGGGCTTTCCTTTTAAGCTGATAGTTCCACATAATGGGAGCACATACATAGCCACATCCCTTCCCGAAGGTAGAGAGATCTTGGCCAAATTGGGCCTGGCGGATGCTCCATCACCTCAACGTCCACCTTCCACCCCTCGAGTCTCTCCCATTTGGCATACTCCATCTCCACGAAGAGATAGGAGAGTCCGACAAGAACCGGGTTGAAAAGACCTTGCCCACTTGCATATTACCCATTATTTTGATGAAAATTGTTACATGTTCATATATCATTATTTTCGATCTAACATTTAGTTATTTGGACGTGCGAAAATCCAGAATGGGTCTTCGGATCCTCTTTTTGCCGCCCATATGTTCATCGAAATCTCTGACGGTGACCCCGCCCTGCCATCTAGCATGGTTGGAGATGTCGCGGGGTGACATCTCCATTTCCCGTGTTTCAAGGTGGCAGAGTTTGGGCCCGTTTGGCCCTTTGATAATATATTTTTCTATTTTTTCACAGAAGGCATTTAATCCACCTGATCCACAGTTTATTATGACTGTGACAGGAACTTGGATACAGGGATTTTGCTAATTTGTATCTCATACATCCTTAGGATGTGAATTTTTGTGGTCACTGCTAAGATATTTCTATGTTTCTGAAAATTATGTTTGCTTTCTCATAGATATCTGGATGTGTTAAAGTCTAACAAGGGTCTTTGGACTTTCCCAATACCGCCCATTAGTTCATGGTTTCAAAACTCTTGAACACGTTACCCCACCCTGCCGCCTGACATGACCGGAGGTGTCACCTCCCGATTGTGGGGTGACGGCTTCATTTTCCATGTTTTACGGAAACAGGGTTTAGGCCAATTTGGCCCTTTTGATGTTTGAATTTTCTGATTTTTCAGGTATGGCAAATTGCCCACCTGATCCATGTTTCTTAGCTATCTTATTTGTAGGAGCTATTAAAGCTTCACCTATTTCTTTTTTTCTTTTCTCTTTTCAAAGCTTTAGTACGTGATATTGGTTTTGTACCGGTTTGTGGATGTCACGACACCCATATTGGGGTCTAAATGTCCCCTAGATTGGTACTACTGACTATAACTATGTCTGATGTGGATTTACAGGTTTTTATGTCTAGCCAAATAATTCTAGGAGATGTCTTTTCAATGTGTATATTTATGCTGATGGCTATAATTTTTGTATACTATGGTAATTCAATGTATTTTGCATAATGTCCAGGGTTTCAATTCACCAAATAAGTGCAAAACAGCCTTTCTTCAATATAAGCGACTAGGGGCTAAAATTATTTTACTACAGGAAACACATTTTGCAGGTGCAAAACATCAGACATATTTTCATAAATCCTATATGCAGGTGTATTATACCTTGCATTCCTCTAATAAAAGTAGAGGAGTAGCCATTTTTCTACATAATTCATTCCCCTTTGAGGTTCAACATGTATATCGTGATCCGGACAGTAGGTTTATCATTCTTAAAGGCACCCTTTCGGGTCGTGAACTTACGATTGCTAATATCTATGCACCGAATTTGGCACAAGCTTCCTTTTTTTCTAAATTTTTTGGTATTCTTGATAGGTTTTTGTCCCCCCGTCTATTGGTGGGTGGTGATTTTAACCTGGTAGCAAACCCTCTTTTGGACCGAAGCTCCTCCTCACAATCTTCCCAAACTTTCCAAAAATCCCTTACTAAAAAACTAGATGCCCTCCAGTTGGTGGACACCTGGAGAGCGCATAATGCGGGAGCCAGGGATTATTCATTTTATTCTCACCCACATGACTCTTATGCCTCACTTGAGCCCCTGATCGGATCACAACATTATAGCCTTATCTATCACGTTTATAGGATTGGCACCTACCCCCTACTCTTGGAGACTTAATGATTCTATGCTTACTGATATTAATTCTCGCCAAGAGGTGGTTACATCCATTCAGGAGCATTTTCAGTCTAACTCTACTCCTGATATATCTCCTGCCACACTATGGGTTGCTCATAAGGCGGTCCTACGTGGCCGCCTTATCTCTATGGCTTCATCCAGAAATAGAAAACGATGACAGAAAATTCTACAAATTACCCGAGAATTAGAAGCACATTATAGAAGTCATATTGCTAATCCATCTCTTCTTAATAAACCGTTATCTCAAAAACGCTTAGAATTGAATATTCTGCTTTCTCAAAAGACTGAAAAAGCTCTCCGCTGGTCGAAGGCCTCGTTCTTGTTGCATAGCAACTCAGCATCCACTCTGTTTGCAAGGAAATTGAATCACTCTCTGCACCCTCCACATATTTATAAGTTACGTACTAACTCGGGTGCCATTTCATCTCTACCTCAAGAAGTATTGGGTATTTTTGAAAATTTTTATTCTAATCTATTAGCTCCCCCACAGTCGAATTCTGTTCCACCATCCAACTCATGGTTGGATTCTATACCCCTCCCTGCTCTCACACCCTCTCAGATAGCTTCTCTTAATGCCCCCTGTACTTTGGAGGAAATAACTTGTGCGATTAGCGCGCTAAAAGGTTCTACTGCACCGGGTCCTGACGGATTCACCGCTAGATATTATAAACATTTTGCCTCTACTTTGGCTCCCTATTTGATAACCTTATTTAATGATGTTTTGCAGGGGGGTAAGTTGCCTGAGGAGATGCTATTGGCTAATATGTCTTTACTACCCAAGCCACAGAGACCACCATTTACCACAAAACTATAGACCAATCTCAGTAATGAATAACGATTTGAAAATATTTAGCTGTATTTTGGCAGACAGGTTGGCCCCTATTATCTCTTCTTTGGTCTCTCCGGACCAATCAGTAATAAATCTGTCTGGAATAAAACCCGATAACATTCGCCTCACACTAAATGTTATTCAAGATGCCAATTTACATTCTAAAGAGGTTCTGTTGATGAGTCTGGACATAAACAAGGCCTTTGACAGTTTTCTTTGGCCTTATTTGTTTTCCTTGCTGCCGAAAATGGGCTTCAGTAATGTGTTTTTGGCTGGTATACACACCCTATACGACTCTCCTAAAACGAGAATAAGGCTTCCTGGCTGTAATTCAGATTTTTTTACATTGGGTAGAGGTACCAGTCAGGGCTGTCCTCTCTCACCCCTTTTATTTGCGCTGGTGTTGGAACCTTTGGCAATAGCAATCAGATCACATTCGGATATTTCTGGCTACCCATTATTAGTTTCACCTTTTAAAATATGCATGTATGCTGATGATGTTATGCTTTTCCTTACCAATCCGTTAACTTCATTACCTAATTTATGTGCCGTATTGAACGATTTTGCTATAGCGTCAGGTCTTACTGTTAATTTTACCAAATCAGTGATTATGCCTGTTAATGTTCCTGATTCCCTAAGTGCATCTCTCCGTAGCTCTTTTCCATTTCGTTGGGTCACAGATCGGATTTCCTATTTGGGTATTAATCTCACTCCTAGATACTCGGATATGTTTGCTGCTAATTATCCACCATGTGTATCACGTCTCTCTACTCTATTGAAGATTTGGCATGGTTATCCTATTTCCTTTCTGGGTAGAGTCACTGCAATTAAAATGAATATTTTGCCTAAACTACTTTATCTCTTTAGAGCACTTCCAGTTCTGGTCTCGAAAACGTTTTTAATCACTTTCAGCGGACTATTAATAACTTTATCTGGGGTAATAAACACCTACGTTTTACTTCATCTGTTTTGTACCGCTCACAACGGACTGGAGGTCTCGGTCTTTCCAATCTTTGGCTATATTATCTCTCAGCTTGTTTTGCGCAACTATCACAATGGGCAACCGTTAACTCTCAGATCCAGTGGATCAAGTTTGAATCTCAGTCTATACGCCCATTCTACTTACCGGGTATTTTGTGGTCCAAAATCTCCCCTCGATCGCTTACTTGTCATAACTCCATAGTGACCCATTCACTGACACTTTGGTCCAAATACAAATTCAAATTAAATCTGGTCTCCAGGTGTTTAATTTTTTGGTGATCCTACTTTTGTTGCAGCTTTTTCTTCCGCTCAAACGTTTTGTTGGTGGTATGATCGATATTTTATTAGATTATCTGATTTTCAAAGAGGAGGATCTTATATTATGATATGCTGCGCATGTTTTTTGATGTTCATCTTCCTGAGTACCATCGTTACCGACAGATTAGACATTTTTTTAATTCACATTTTGGCCTTATACCCTCTTCTCCGATTTAATTTTTTGAACGTATCAGCCGTGACTCTCCTAGGGGTAGGGGTCTTATTTCTGATCTTTGTCACCACTTTTTGATCTGTCTTTCTCCTACACCCCCTTTATATAGACAAAAATGGGAGGAGGATAGTGGTATAATTTTTTCAGATGAGGATTGGGATTCCATGGTGGATAACATATGTAAGTGTTCTAGATCTTTCTGTTCATGAGACTGCCCTTAAAGTTTTAACCAGATGGTATTATACCCCATCAAGACTACATGTATTGTTCCCACAAACATCCCCTTTATGTTTCCGGGACTGTGGCCTCACAGGTACTTTGGTTCATATATTTTGGGATTGCCCGACCATATCTTTGATTTGGCGCAAGATATCTGCGGTGGCTACCTCACTGGCGGGTAGCCCGGTACAAATGTCTTTACAGACCTGTTTATTGGGGGCTCATATCCCGGGGGTCTCTGATGCCATTATGAGATTGATACACACTATTTGTATTGCCACTTTATGGGCTTTTGCCTTACATTGGAAGTTCAATACTGTACCCTTAGCCTCTGTTTTACACAGAGTTGCTGCTGTAATGCTCATGGAATGTATTCATTATACCTTACTGGATAAGATGCACTTATTTGATAAAAAATGTGAATCATGTAGGAATTATAGACCTTTATTGCATGATTAACAACATTCCAAGTGAAGGTTGACTGGCATATACTGTTGACAGATGTATCATTCAACCTACTCTATCGTCTATGGAATTTCATGTACTTGCAATCCACTCTTTTCTCTTCCCTCTCTTTCTTATATTAATATACTTTTCTGTATTGTACTTTTCAATAGTGCCTTGTTTTTGCTGTAAGTATCACTTTAAACTGTACTGTTGTTTTACAGTCTACTTTTACAAAATAAAACCGTCTGTAAACAAAGATAAACTTGGCCTACCTTCAATGTTGGCTTCAGTGAGAAATTGGCACTTACATTGATTCACATTCTTTTTAAGAGAGTAATTTGTCACCCCCCAAAGTCTGATTGTGGAGTCCATCATGAAAGCAGAACAACTTACACTGCAGGCTTGCTTGCATGACTAGTTTCAGGTCTTCCTGGCCTCTGTTCTTGCCTGGTTGTCTGCTTTGAGTTCTTGCCCAATTTGCCTGGGTTGACTTCTGGCCAGTGTAGGGCCGTGTTCAGGGATCATTAGGATGTAGGGCAGTGTTTAGGGGTCATTAGTATGTAGGGCAGTATAAAGGGGTTAGTAGCTTGTAGGGTAGTGTTCATGGATCAGTAGAATGTGGGGCAGTGTACAGAGGTCAGGAGATGTTGGGCAGTGTACAAGGGTCAGTCATTTTTAGGGCCGAGTACAGGCGTATTGAATAAGTAGAGAAGTACACACAGGGGTCATTAGTTTGTAGAGCATAGTCCAGGAGTCTCCAGTTTGTAGGGTAGTGTACAGTTGTGTTTAGTTTGTTGGGTAGACTATAGAAGTCAGCAGGACAAAGGGTCAGCAGGGCAGAAATGTCTCTTGTATGCAGAGCAGGTGGGGGATGAGCACTTCAGATGGGGAGGGTCAGCAAAGTCTACCTGTGACCTGCACCCAATTGATGGGTTTCCAACTCCTGCTCTAAAGTATTCCCTGATTTCCTCCCCTAGCTGCATAAAGAGTTATGTAGGGCAGAAGGGATGGGGGAACTTGGCTAGACAAGTAATTAGACACAATATTATGTTATAGACTGCATATGTACCTCTTCCCTAGTCAACAATCAATTTAAGGAAAAACAAAACATAATGGGACTTTACTGCTACAATCAACGGACAAACTTGTATTCATACGTTTACATGATTATTGAAATACATCTTAAAATGACATATGAAAACAATACTTGGCTTATCAGCCCAAATCATATTGTTCTATGACAAATATCCTCCAGCGGAGTTTCGCTTGTTTGGCTTCTTCAGGACCCCAAAATTGGAGGCAAGGAGATCAAATGCCTTAGCTAGAAGATATATATATATAGAGATATATATATATATATATATATACAGTGGGGATCGAATGTTAGGGCACCCCTACTAAAAATTTGTATTAATGTGCATAAAGAAGCCAAGGAAAGATGGAAAAATCTCCAAAAGGCATCAAATTACAGATTAGACATTCTTATAATATGTCAACAAAAGTTAGATTTTATTTCCATCATTTACACTTTCAAAATAACAGAAAACAAAAAAATGGCGTCTGCAAAAGTTTGGGCCCCCTGCAGAATTTAAAGCATGCACTGCCCCCTTTGCAAAGCTGAGACCTGCCAGTGTCATGGATTGTTCTCAATCATCGTCTAGGAAGACCAGGTTATGTCAATCTCAAAGGTTTTAAATGCCCAGACTCATCTGACCTTGCCCCAACAATCAGCACCATGGGTTCTTCTAAGCAGTTGTCTAGAAAACTGAAACTGAAAATAGTTGACGCTCACAAAGCTGGAGAAGGCTATAAGAAGATAGCAAAGCGTTTTCAGATGTCAATATCCTCTGTTCGGAATGTAATTAAGAAATGGCAGTCATCAGGAACAGTGGAAGTTAAAGCAAGATCTGGAAGACACTGGAGTTGTGGTACACTATTCCACTATAAAGAGATACTTGTACAAATATGGTCTTCATGGAAGAGTCATCAGAAGAAAACCTCTTCTACGTCCTCACCACAAAAATCATCGTTTGAACTTTGCAAATGAACATATAGACAAGCCTGATGCATTTTGGAAACAAGTTCTGTGGACCGATGAGGTTAAAATTGAACTTTTTGGCCGGAATGAGCAAAGGTACGTTTGGAGAAGAAGGGGCACAGAATTTAATGAAAAGAACCTCTGTCCAACTGTTAAGCATGGGGTTGGATCAATCATGCTTTGGGGTTGTGTTGCAGCCAGTGGCACAGGGAACATCTCATGAGTAGAAGGAAAAAGGGATTCAATAAAATTTCAGCAAATTTTGGATGGTAACTTGATGCCATCTGTGAAAAAGCTGAAGTTAAAGAGAGGATGGCTTCTACAAATGGATAATGATCCTAAACACACCTCGAAATCCACGGGGGATTACATCAAGAGGCGTAAAGTGAAGGTTTTGCCATGGCCTTCACAATCTCCTGTCCTCAACATAATTGGAAATCTATGGATAGACCTTAAAAGAGCAGTGCGTGACAGACAGCCCAGAAATCTCAAAGAACTGGAAGACTTTTGTAAGGAAGAATGGGCAAAGATACCTCAAACAAGAATTGAAAGACTCTTGGCTGGCTACAAAAAGTGTTTACAAGCTGTGATACTTGCCAAAGGGGGCAGTACAAGATATTAACTCTGCAGGGTGCCCAAACTTTTGCAGACGCCATTTTTTTGTTTTCTGTTATTTTGAAAGTGTAAATGATGGAAATAAAATCTAACTTTTGTTGACATATTATAAGAATGTCTAATCTGTAATTTGATGCCTTTTGGAGATTTTTCCATCTTTCCTTGGTTTCTTTATGCACATTAATACAAATTTTTAGCTGGGGTGCCCAAACTTTCGATCCCCACTGTATATATACACAAACCATTAATCATATAATCGTGACATCACAAAACATCAAAAACCTTAAACTGTTTTCTGCAAACTTACATGGCAACATCCGCGGTGATGCAGAGCAGCAGCACTCACACAGCAAGTGAGCAAAATGGTCTCGAGTGAGCGTCTATATCCACAACCCTTTGTCCCCAATCAAATGGAGTCCTGTTCCAAAGAGCAAAGGAAAACAATCCCAATAAAAAGGGAAATCGAACAGGGAGAAGAAAAGGGGATAAAGAATTCCAAACATAACCAACAACCGGTCACTCACTCAAAGGACAAGTAGAAGGTATATTTATATGTGGACTCATCATTCTAAAGTAAATTCCATGGATATGTTCCAAGATGTAATCTGAATATAACAATATGTAAAAATCAATATGAGAATAACCACATCCTGAAAATTACAAGGGAATCCAGCAAGCTGTTCCTAGACACCTACCTAATACTCCCAATATGGCAAGAGAGGTGCATGCAATGTCCAAAACTGGACCTCAGTATTGTGTAATACAAATCCGTTCCTTTAAATGACCATATATATCATGTATATCAATCCAAAAAGTCTTCTGAATCAGTGGCTCCTGTAAAACAATGAAAGCCCTGCTTAATAATCCCCCAATAACTACTTTATCCATCATATCAATTAACATTTCTCATACCTCAAAGTTACTGCATAACATCATCCAAACTCTGTGTATGCTTCCCAAATGGGGCCAAAAGCAGCATGCAGTGAGGTGCCTTAATAGCCGGAGACAGAGTCTCAATTACTTGCATCACCTCTGCCCTGGACAACCATAGGGAAGGACATTTTGACCAAAAAGTGCTACAGAAGGAGACATGTCATAGAACAATATACCGTTGATTTGGGCTGATAAGCCAAGGATTGTTTTTATATAATGTAATTGTAAGCTGTATTTTAATAAACATGTAAATGTATGAATACACGTTTGTCTGCTGATTGTACCAGTAAAATCCCACCACGTTTTGTTTTTCTTTAAAGTAATTAGACACAGAAGAGGAGAGGGCTATGACATGCGAGGGAGGGACACTTTCTGGAGTGTCTGTATCTTAGCAAGTTCAAAAGCACATTGAAGATCAATTAAAATTATTTATGGGACAGAAAACTGTTTTTCTGTGATTTTGCCTGCTTTTTGTATAGTTTGTAACAGCGTCTTTTTAAGAGCTGCATATACAATTAACCTAAAATTTGCATTAACATTCACTCCTAAATTGTGTTTATGTATTCTTTATTGTACATGCTGTTTCTCTTAGCACACCTTTTTTTTAAACCTGTTTATAAGCATTTAATACTATACTCCATAGGATGTCACAATTATCCTCAATTAAAAGGAACTTTTGCATTACATTTCAGGTATCTATTGTTTGGAATCCTCCTGCATAATAAAGAAAAATTACACGACTAATAATATCTGTCATCTGCCCTGTGTACTGAAGTACTGTATTTGGAGTCCACAATTCCAATTGTGTTTAGTTTTCTTGAGTGTTTTTCACATTATAATGTACTGTTTGCTGAAAAACAAATATAAATAAAAGTTTCAGATTTAGCTTGTTTGTCTTCTTGTCATCTTTCAGCTACAAAATTAGGCAAGTTTAAAAAAAATTGGCTAAAAACGTGCAGCGCTAATTATACTTTTTATACCTGTTTATTTAGGGTTGGTATCATAACTCTTGGTGCTAGCTGCTGTGCTGTATATTTGATTTATTCACTTTTTATATATATTTTTCTTTTATTTTCATTTATGTTTTAATTTTAAGTTATGAAAAAAATGATATGCTTAAACAAGGAAAAAAAGAGGGAGGAGTAATAAAAGCATAAACAAAATTATTGAAAAATAAAAAAGGTACAGATTTAATGCTCCTCCAACTACAACTTATATATATATATATATATATATATATATATATATATATATATATATATATATATATATAGTTGTGTTCAAAATAATAGCAGTCAGACATCACTAACCTGATCAATCACTGTTTTTGGTAGAAATGATATTTCTACATGGCAAATAATTTACTAGCAGGTGTAGTAGAGTAATAGAAATCCAACAGACTCAACAGTCATGACATGCATGCTGCTGATTCTGTGTAATTGAATCACTAATTGAAAGGGGCATGTTCAAAATAATAGCAGTGTGGAGTTCTATTAGTGAGGTCATTCATTCTTTGAAAAACAGGTGGCAATTATTGCCCTTATTTAAGGAAGGAAGGCAGCAAATGTTGTACATGCTGGTTACAGTGCATTTCTCTCTGAAATTCTGAGGAAAATGGGTCGTTCCAGACATTGTTCAGAAGAACAGCGTACCTTGATTAAAAAGTTGATTGGAGAGGGGAAAACATATAAAGAAGTGCAAAAAATGATAGGCTGCTCAGCTAAAATGATCGCAAATGCTTTAAAATGGCAACCAAAACCAGAAGGACGTGGAAGAAAGCGAAAAACTACCATTCGAATGGATAGAAGTATAGCCAAAATGGCAAGGACTCAGCCAACAATCAGCTCCAGAAAGATCAAAGAAGGTCCAAAGTTACCTGTGAGTACTGTTACAATTAGAAGACGCCTATGTGAAGCCAAGCTATCTGCAAGAAGCCCCTGCAAAGTCCCACTGTTGAAAAAAAGACGTGCTGAAGAGGTTACAATTTGCCAAAGGGCACATTGACTGGTCTAAAGAGAAATGGCGCAACATTTTGTAGACTGATGAAAGTAAGATTGTTCTTTTTGGGTCTAGTGGCCAGAGACAGTTTTTCAGACGACCTCTAAGCACTGAATTCAAGCCACAGTGCACTGTGAAGACAGTGAAGCATGGTTGCGAAAGCATCATGATATGGGCATGTTTCTCATACTATGGGGATGTTTCTCATACTACAGTGATGGTCCTATTTATCGCATACCAGGGATCATGCATCAGTTTGAATGCATCAGAATACTTGAAGAGGTCATGCTGCCTTATGCTGAAGAGGAAATGCCCTTGAAATGGGTGTTCCAACAAGACAACGACCCCAAACACACCAGTAAACGTGCAACATCTTGGTTCCAGACCAACAAGATTGACGTTATGGAGTGGCCAGCCCAATCCCCGGATCTTAATCCAATAGAAAACTTGTGGGGTGACATCATAAATGCAGTTTCTGAGGCAAAACCAAGAAATAGAGAAGAACTGTGGAATGTAGTCCAATCATCCTGGGCTGGAATACCTGTTCACAGGTGCCAGAAGTTGGTTGACTCCATGCAACACAGATGTACAGCAGTTCTCAGAAACAGTGGTTATACAACTAAATATTAAGTGATTCAAAGAAAAGCAAAATCTTCAAACATTTTTCAGTTTATATAGTGAATGTTTGAGTTTGTAAATAAGAATACAAACAATGCTATTTTTTTTCAACAGTCTAATATTCACTTTTCTTAAATTTTTTTAGAGGAACAACACAGATTTGCTATATTTTTCTTCATGTTTTGATTTGGAATAGAATGTGTAGTGTTCCCAATGCATTTGTGTGTATGGAAATAAAAGCTATTAGAAGGATTTTGAGCTTTATTCACTTTTTTTCAACACACTGCTATTATTTTGAACACAACTGTATATGTCCTGTCCCCAGAATAAATTCTCTTCTGAGGACTTCTAGATCAAGATTGACCTGTATAATTATTATGTTGTTTTGCATTTGATTGTAGTCATGTTTTTTTACAGATTAGTTATCTGTTCTCTTATGCCACCTACTGGCTAAACTTCAGAGCTGTGTTATTTAGCTAGCCAGGATGTGATGTAAAAGGTCATCACTTCTCCCACAATACAGGAAGTAAAACACCTCATAGGAATCCATGATTCTCTACGTGAGAGAAGCAACCAGATTCTATCTCTTTCCATCTGACAGCATCGGAGGTAATGTCCCTTTTTCTCTGTTATCTGGTAGCTAGGATTGTATAGAAGAGGATCTTAGCTATACTGAGTGTCATATTACAGTGGGGCAAAAAAGTATTTAGTCAGCCACCAATTGTGCATCTCCCACTTAAAAAGATGAGAGAGGCCTGTAATTGGCATCATAGGTATACCTCAACTATGAGAGACAAAATGAGAAAAAAAATCCAGACAATCACATTGGCTGATTTGGAAAGAATTTATTTGCAAATTATGGTGGAAAATAAGTATTTGGTCAATATCAAAAGTTCATCTCAATACTTTGTTATATATCCTTTGTTGGCAATGACAGAGGTCAAATGTTTCCTGTAAGTCTTCACAAGGTTGGCACACACTGTTGCTGGTATGTTGGCCCATTCCTCCATGCAGATCTCCTCTAGAGCAGTGATGTTTTGGGGCTGTCGCTGGGTAACACGGACTTTCAACTCCCTCCAAAGGTTTTCTATGGGGTTGAGATCTGGGGACTGGCTAGGCCACTCCAGGACCTTGAAATGCTTCTTACGAAGCCACTCCTTTATTGCCCGGGCGGTATGTTTGGGATCATTGTCATGTTGGAAGACCCAGCCACGTTTCATCTTCAATGCCCTTGCTGATGGAAGGAGGTTTGCACTCAAAATCTCACGATACATGGCCCCATTCATTCTGTCCTGTACATGGATCAGTCGTCCTGGTCCCTTTGTGGAGAAACAACCCCAAAGCATGATGTTGCCACCCCCATGCTTCACAGTAGGTATGGTGTTCTTTGCAACTCAGCATTCTCTCTCCTCCAAACACGGCGAGTTGTGTTTCTACCAAACAATTCTATTTTGGTTTCATCTGACCATATGACATTCTCCCAGTCCTCTTCTGGATCATCCAAATGCTCTCTAGCAAACTTCAGACGGGCCCGGACATGTACTGGCTTAAGCAGGGGGACACGTCTGGCACTGCAGGATCTGAGTCCCTGGTGGTGTAGTGTGTTACTGATGGTAGCCTTTGTTACGTTGGTCCCAGCTCTCTGCAGGTCATTCATTAGGTCCCCCCGTGTGGTCCTGGGATTTTTGCTCACCGTTCTTGTGATCATTTTGACCCCATGGGGTGAGATCTTGCGTGGAGCCCCAGATCGAGGGAGATTATCAGTTGTCTTGTATGTCTTCCATTTTCTAATTATTGCTCCCACAGTTGATTTGTTCACACCAAGCTGCTTGCCTATTGCAGATTCAGTCTTCCCAGCCTGGTGCAGGTCTACAATTTTGTTTCTGGTGTCCTTCGACAGCTCTTTGGT
Source organism: Staurois parvus (assembly GCF_062004578.1). Lineage (NCBI taxonomy): Eukaryota > Metazoa > Chordata > Amphibia > Anura > Ranidae > Staurois > Staurois parvus. The sequence goes on from NW_028318470.1 coordinate 285,598, forward strand.
CTTCACCATAGTGGAGTTTGGAGTGTGACTGTTTGAAGTTGTGGACAGGTGGGTTTTATACTGATAACAAGTTCAAACAGGTGCCATTGATACAGGTAATGAGTGCAGGACAGAGGAGCCTCTTATAGAAGAAGGTACAGGTCTGTGAGAGCCAGAAATCTTGCTTGTTTGTAGGTGACCAAATACTTATTTTCCACCATAATTTGCAAATAAATTCTTTCCAAATCAGTCAATGTGATTGTCTGGATTTTTTTTCTCATTTTGTTTCTCATAGTTGAGGTCTACCTATGATGCCAATTGCAGGCCTCTCTCATCTTTTTAAGTGGGAGAACTTGCACAATTGATGGCTGACTAAATACTTTTTTGCCCCACTGTATCTGTGATGTTTATCGTATAGTGATTGTATGTTATCTTCTTGTTATAGTTTTACCATTTATCTGCAACGTGCCAATAAAGTACAGACAAGTTAAAACCGTCTATTATCGTGTGCGCAGAGAAGGTTATCTGCTTGATTTGCTTCCCATAGACTCCAGAAGTACAGGGAGGGAGTTCAAGACAGTAAAACTCCGACTAGTGCAGAGTGAGAAAAGGATTGGCTATACAGAATAGCTACAGTCTGCAGAGAGCCTGCAATCGACTTTACAGCCACTTCCATACAGCCAAGCAACAAAGTGAATCTGCAGCCACATGCATACGGCTCCCACAAGTTGATACATAGTTAAGCAGCCATGTCACGCAGCCACTCATCCTCACGCAAAACAAGATCACAAGTTTTCGGTTCCAGCAAGTCGGTGTCAGCCAGTGACGTGGCTGCCATCGCCCGCACTAAAGCTGAAGCAGCAAAGACACGGGCTTCCTTCACCAAGCAAGAAATGCAGTTGAAGTTAGAAAAGACACGCCTAGAAGCCTCTTTGAACCTCGAACAAGCACACCTAGAAGTGAAGCTGGAGAAGCTCACTGCAGAAAAGGAAGCTGCAGCTGCAATGGTTGAAGCAGAAACTCTAGAAGCAGCCATAAACCTTAGTAGTGAACGCAGCGACTGCAGCAATGTTCTTGGTCCCGATCAAGGAGAGCCAGATCCCTCGCAGCGCACTTCAGAGTACTTGGACCAACACTTCAGACCACTCAGTGACACTCCCTTCCCACAGGAAACAGACAATGTCCTCAGGAAAAAAAAACAGACACTGCAAGTAACAGCATAAAAACAACCAAATTCCTCAGTGCTGCAAGGGAGAGAACTCTTGTCAGGATGTAACAAATCAAGCCTACTTCTCTGCACCCCATGGCTCTTAACCTCCATACCAGTGTCAGAACAACCCTTCTACCCCAAACTGGTATGAGACAGGCCGACCCAAAGCAGAACCTCTCGACCGGTACGATCGCACACCAAACTCCCATTGCAGCAGTGAGTTGCCATCATGCTCTAATGCCAACCAAGCTGTAATGGACTTTGCCAAGTTCTTATCCAGATGTGACCTGATCACCAAGGGACTTGTAAAGTTTAACGATAAGTCAGAAAATTACAGAGCTTGGCGGTCATCCTTTCAAAATGCTCTAAAGGGTCTAGACGTATCCCACACCGAAGGGATAGACCTCCTAGTCCAATGGCTTGGGAAAGACTCTGCTGAACACGCAAGTAGGATCAGGAACATTAACATAAAAAATCCAGAGACTGGGCTCAAAAAGATCTGGAGCAGATTAGAAGAGTGCTATGACTCAACAGAGGTGATAGAGAACGCATTGTTTAAGAGGATTGATGACTTTCCCAGAATACCAAGCAAGAGCTATCATAAACTCAGAGAACTAGCTGACTTGTTAGAGGAACTACGATTTGTCAAAGCTGAAGGAGACCTGCCAGGCCTCGCCACCTTGTATGCAGCCAGAGGGATTAAACCCTTGGTTTTGAAGCTTCCTTAAGACTTACAACAGAAATGGGTAACATATGGTTCCAAGCATAAGAAAAGGTTCCAGCTACCATTCCCACTTTTTTGAAGTGTTTAAAGAATTTGTTTCAGAGCAAGCAAAGATCTTGAACGACCCCAGCTTTGACTTTACACTGCCACAAGCCATGCTTCCTAGTCTCTAACACTGGATGCCGGTGACAGTACACAAGACTAACGTTTCTCCTACAGATCTTTCCAACAAGTCATCCAACTTCACTCGCCCAGAGGACAAAGTCAGAGATCCTAGCAAGCAGTGTCCTCTACACAGGAAACCGCATCCTCTCCTGAAATGCAGATCCTTCAGGGAGATGTCTCTAGAAGATCACAAAGCATTCCTAAGAGAACCACATCTGCTTCAAGTGGTGCTCGTCCACGTCACACTTCGCCAGAGACTGCAAGGTTAGTGTATCATGCACTGAGTGTGACAGCAAAAACCACAACTCAGCACTTCATCCTAGCCCTGATCCTTTGTCCGTCCAGCCAGCTAGCGATACCAACGAGCATGGCGGGGGTGAAAGAAGTAATTGGTTCAAGCACCTCAGCAGTTACCTCACAGTGTACCGAGGTATGCAAAGATCCTGCAGGTGGAAGGTCCTGTTCAAAAGTCTGTCTCATTAAAGTGTATCCGAAAGGGCCACAAACACAAAGCTGTTAAGATGCATGCACTCCTAGACGATCAAAGCAACTCATCTCTAGCCAGATCTACATTCTTTGACACCTTTGGCATTGCCGGTTCTAGCTTCCCCTACTCCCTAAAGACTTGTGCAGGTACTGTTGAGATGGCGGGGAGGAGAGCTACAGCTTTCTATGTAGAATCCTTAGATTGTCAGACTTGCCTACCTTTACTCACTTTAATCGAGTGCAACCAGATTCCAGACAACAGAACAGAGATTCCTACATCAGATGCAGCAATTCATCAACCTCATCTAATGCATATAGCCCATTTCTTGCCAAAATATGATGAACAAGCTCAGGTGATACTGCTCCTAGGGGGAGAGATCTTGCAGGTCCACAAAGTAAGAGAACAAATTGAGGGTCCTGACAACATTCCTTTCGCACAGAGACTTGACCTTGGGTGGGTCATCATAGGGAACGTTTGCCAAGGAAGTATGCGCAAGCCCTCCACGGTCAATAGCATGTTCACTACCATTCTTGATAAAGGACGTCCCTTTTTCAACTGTCTCACAACAGCTTAGTCATAAAGGAACTGCCAGGTAGTACTCATGTGCCCTGCTCCTCCGTAGACCCAGACAGAGATGACCATGCCTGTGATAATGACCCAGACCACCTAGGATGTACAGTCTTCCACAGGATAAAGGAAGACCAACGGGTAGCAATGTCTCTCGAAGATGGACTCTTCCTGCAAATGATGGAAAAAGAGATAGCCAAGGGAGCGTCAAATAATTGGGTCGCACCTCTCCCGTTTAGGCCCCATAAACAACGTCTGCCTAACAACAGGGAACAAGTCCTTAAGCTTTTTGTCTCCCTCAAACGCAATTTTCTGAAAAAAAATGGAAATGAAGCACCACTTTGTTACTTTCCTGGGCAAGGTATTTGAAAACAACCACGCAGAGTTAGCTCCTGCTCTTAAAGACAATGAGGAGTGTTGATACTTACCCATATCTGGGATGTACCACCCTAAGAAACCAGGAAAGATTAGAGTGGTGTTTGACTCTAGCTCTAAAGAAAAAGGAGTGTCATTAAATGATGTCCTTCTCTCAGGCCCAGACCTAAACAACAGACTCATAGGAGTACTCCTCCGTTTCCGCAAAGACTATATTGCATTCATGGCGGACATCCAGCAGATGTTCCGCTGTTTTCTGGTAAAAAAAGGAAAATAGGAATTTTTTGAGATTTTTGTGGTTCAGAGACAACGACCCTTCCATCGAGATTGTGGAATACCGCATGAAAGTCCACATATTTGGGAATAGTCCTTCCCCTGCGGTGACCATCTACGGACTCAGACGTTCGGCTCATGAAGGTGAGTCAACTTACGGGTCGGATGTGAAACACTTAGCAGAACAGGACTTCTGTGTAGACAACTGCCTAAAATCTCTACCTACCAATGAAGCAGCTATCAGTCTCCTCAAGAGAACACAGGAGATGCTAGCCTGTTCTAACTTGAGGCTCCACAAGATCGTTTCTAACAGCATAAAATTGATGGAGGCCTTCCCCTCTCAAGATCGCTCCAGTGAGCTCCAAGACTTAGGCTTAAGTTCTGATTCTCTCCCAATACAACATAGCCTTGGACTGCTCTGGGACTTAAAATCAGACTTCTTCACCTTCCATGTTAGTCAAGAAAAAAAAAACCTTTACTCGCAGAGGTGTTCTGTCAGCCATAAGCAGTTTGTATGATCCTCTGGAGTTTGCAGCTCCAGTTACCATTGAAGGTAAGGCACTTCTAAGAGACTTGACTCAAGAGACCCTGAACTGGGATGACCCACTTCCCCCCTGAAAAAAGAGATCAGTGGTCAGAGTGGAGAAATTCCTTAACAGCCTTGTCTAACCTCCAGGTTCCTCGCTCATATGCTCCTGTGCCGAGCATAGAGATCCAAAGCCAAAGACTGTGTTTTTTGTGATGCTTCCATCAAGGCAATTGCTGCAGTAGCTACCTTAAGACTAAGGAAATCACAGTACATTACCATATAGGTTTTGTTATGGGAAAAGCGAAACTTGCCCCACTCCCAGAACACACAATACTTAGGCTAGAACTTTGTGATGCAGTGTTAGCCGTAGAGCCAACCGTCTAAAGGATACAATGTGGTTCACAGGCCCTTCCATTTCTGTACAACTCAGAACGCAGCACTTCTGATTCTGATGCCTTCTGCTTGATAGATGCAAGCGAGGATGCAGAGGTCCATCCACAAGTGTCTACATTAGCCACAGTGACTTCACTCCAGAAGTCGGTTTAGCAGGTTTTCTACATGGAGATCACTTATTAGAGCCATCACTTGCTTATCACATATAGCTCATTCCTTTGAAAAAGAAGCTGACTGCAAAGGCTGGCACCACTGTAAAAGTGCTTACACAGTGGCCAATCTAGAGCAATCAAAACATCTGATCATCCGTATTGTGCAACAAGAGACCTTTGTTAAGGAAATTGACTGTATTAACAGCAAAAAAAACCTATAAAGTCAGTGCCCCACATGGAGAGTTTACTACAAAAGATCTCTTCAAACGCCAATGGAGATGGGTGCAATGCCTAGCTGACACCTTCTGGGAGAGGTTGAAGAAACAGTACCTTCAAATCCTACAACCCAGAAAAAAGTGGCAAGTTGCCAAACCTGACTTGAAACAAGGCGATGTACTTGTTAAAGACTGCCAAACATGCAGGAATCACTGGCCCTTGGGACTTATTACCCAGACGTTTCTAATCAAAGATGGATATGTTAGGAAGGTCGAAGTTAAGACTTCCAAACAAGGTGAAGTTAGACTGTTCCTCAGACCAATATCAGACCTGATATTACTGGTGCCCAACGACGATGTCAGTGGCGTTGGATAACGCCAGACAGGGAGTGTCCTGTCCCCAGAATACATTCTCTTCTGAGGACTTCTAGATCAAAATTGACCTCTATAATTATGTTGTTTTGCATTTGATTGTAGACATGTTTATTTACAGATTAGTTATCTGTTCTCTTATGCCACCTACTGGCTAAACTTCAGAGCTGTGTTATTTAGCTAGCCAGGATGTGATGTAAAAGGTCATAGTTTCTCCCGCAATACAGGAAGTAAAACACCTCATAGGAATCCATGATTCTCTACATGAGAGAAGCAACCAGATTTATCTCTTTCCATCTGACGGCATCGGAGGTAATTAATGTCCCTTTTTCTCTGTTACAGGTAGCTAGGATTGTATAGAAGAGCATCTTAGCTATATTGAGTGTCATTTTATCTGTGATATTTATCGTATAGTGATTGTATGGTATCTTCTTGTTATAGTTTTACCATTTATCTACAATGTGCCAATAAAGTACAGACAAGTTAAAACCATCTATTATTGTGTGCGCAGAGAAGGTTATCTGCTTGAATAGCTTCCCATAGACTCCATGAGTACGGGGAAGACAATAGTTCAAGACAATAATCCTGTCTATATAAGGTCCCACAGTTAACAGTGCATGTCAGAGCACAAACCAAGCTTTGAAGTCCAAGGAATTTTCCATAGACCTCTGAGACAGGATTGTATCAAGGCACAGATCCTGGGAAGGGTACAGAAAAATTTCTGCAGCATTGAAGGTCCCAATGAGCACAGTGGCCTCCATCATCTGTAAATGGAAGAAGTTTGGAACCACCAGGAATCTTCCTAGAGCAGGCCACCTGGCCAAAATGAGCGATGGAGGGAGAAGGGCTTTAGCCAGGGAGGTAACCAAGCACCTGATGGTCACTCTGAAAGAGCTCCAGCATTTCACTGTGGAGAGAGGAGAACCTTTCAGAAGAACAACCATCTCTGCAGCACTCCACCAATCAGGGCTGTATGGTAGAGTGGCCAGACAGAAGCCACTCCTTAGTAAAAGGCAAATGGCAGCCCACCTGGAGTTTGCCAAAAGGCACCTGAGGGACTCTCAGACCATGAGAAACAAAACTCTCTGGTCTGATGAAACAAAGATTGAACTCTTTGGCCTGAATGCCAAGTGTTATTTCTGGAGGAAACCAGGCACTGCTCACTACCTGGCCAATACATCCCTACAGTGAAGCGCGGTGGTGGCAGCATCATGCTGTGGTGATGTTTTTCAGTGGCAGGAACTGGGAGACTAGTCAGGATTGAAGGAAAGATGAATGCAGCAATGTACGCAAACATCCTTGATGAAAACCTGTTCCAGAGCGCTTTGGACCTTAGACTGGGCGACAGTTCATCTTTCAACAGGACAATCCCACATAACAAAGGAGTGGCTACAGGCCAACTCTGTGAATGTCTTGGAGTGGCCCAGCCAGAGCCCAGACTTGAAAAACGGGTGTGCACCGACACTCCCCAGCCAACCTGATGGAGCTTGAGAGGTACTGCAAAGAAGAATGAAAGAAATAGCCCAAAAATAGGTGTGCCAAGCTTGTAACCATACTCAAAATGACTTGAGGCTGTAATTGGTGCTAAAGGTGCTTCAACAAAGTATTGAGCAAAGGCTGTAAATACTTATGTACATGTGTTTAGTTTTTTTAATAAATTGCAAAGATTTCAAAACAAACCTCTTTTATGTTGTCATTATGGGGTATTGTTTGTTGAATGTTGAGGGGAAAAAATGACAAAAGTTAAACATTGTGAATACTTTCTGGATGCACTGTATGTATGTATTATTTTACCATATATAATTGATTGTGTATATACTGTTTGTTTTCTTTGTATCCCACTTATAGTAGTGCTGCTGTTCCTTTGGCAGAAATCACGGTTCTGAAGAAGCCATATATGTAGGCGAAACACATTTACCATTTCTTATTCTCTAGCTATACTCTTTTGGAATCACAATCCATGTAATAGGTGACATGTAATGCTTTATGTGCAAAGGGATATACTATGTACTATTTCCCCCCCCGGTTGTGTTAAGGGGTTTTGTAGTTCTTCTAAAAACAAATCCTTTTTGGGATCATTTTATGTTAATAAACTGTGATGTTTTTATAAGATAGTGTGGTCTCTTACTGTGCCTAAAGAAAATCCACTAGTTTGGCTGTACATGTTCTTTGTCCTGCAATTTTTTCCTTACACTTCTAGGATGCGGTACTAGGAAGCTGAATACGTTTTTGTATGAACGAACACAGTGATTGATTCAGGAAAGGAAGGAGCTCGTATTTGACATATTTGCCAGCTCCCGACTCTCCATCCTGAAATGATCGCCCTGTGTGCCTACAGCCAATGACAGCCAGTGGGAGGGAGAGGAGGAGAGGCTGGCAGCTGTTGGAAGGCGGGGGGGGTGGTTGGATCCTAGACAAGGAGGGTGAGTGCAGTGGGGGAGGCAGTTACTGGAACTGATCCCCCCCCTGTGCTCCCCCAAGAGCAGCTGAAAGGTGGCAAAGGAAAGAGAAGGCAGCTGTGCTGCCCCCTGCAGTGGGATCAGTTTTATTGATTGCCTCTCACCGATTAATTATCTCAAATCACATCCATGCTTTCTATAGATATGAAAAAATGTAATGAAAAAAAAATATATATTGAAATGATTAAAGGTTATTGTAGGTAAGGGAACAGGACTGACCTGGAGTTGTGCTGCAGGGGTAACAATGAGACTAGCAGTGAGATTCAGTTAGGAATATTATAATGCTAGATCTAAGTTATAGGTGATAGAAAATGGGACACATTATCCAGATCAGTTAGTAAATGGTTAAATAGAAGGAGTTGAGCAGTGATAGATGGATTTGCAGAGGAAACTGATTCCAATGGGTGATGACAGTGTAGGGGGTACAAAAAACAAAGTTGCACAGGATAAAGGAATGGGATGTTTATAGCAGTGAGCTGGAGGGAACCAGTCTGGTGGAGAGGAATGGAAATCCCAGCTACAAAAAGAACGCTAAGCCATGCTGGGACAAGAGAAAAAGCAGCTGCTGAAAGGTGTAGCAGTAAATTCTGCATCCCATCAGTAGAGATGAGCGAATTATTCAAAAATTTGGTTCGGCTGATTCGCTGAATTCGCCGCCTAAATTCGCTTCGAGCCGAATATATTCGCTGCGAATTTAACTTATAAAAAGGGTGTTTCTAGGCTTCAGAGAGCCTTTATATTAGTGCAGAACACTGTACCTTTAATTTAAATGCCCATGGAGTCTGCTGGGGAAGAGAAATAATACTGTCAGTCAGTATGACATGCAGATGAGTGCCGTCGATCTTAGAATCACCGCACACTTCACTCATTTGGGCAGTCACGGGGCCAAAACCAGAGTGTGGAGCCACAGTGCGGCGGTGGAGGCAGCAGCAATGGGAGGCCATACAGCACCCTATGACAAAATGGAACCCACCAGCAGTGTGAAGAGACCTGAGAGTGGCACATGGCAGAGTGTGGCGATGGAAACAGCAGCAATGGGAGGCCGTACAGGGACCCATGACACACTCTGGACCTGGCAGCAGCATGAGGAGGCTGTACAGGGGCCCATGACAGATTACGGGCCTGGCAGCAGCATGAGGAGTCGGTACGGGGGCCCATGGCAGATTACGGGCCTGGCAGCAGCATGAGGAGGCGGTACAGGGGCCCATGGCAGAGTGGCGGAGCGTAAGCAGCTAAAATTGAAGGCCATACAGAGGCCTATGTTAAAAAGTCCCCCCAGCAGCAGCGTGGGGAGACGACTATCAAGAGTCCAATGGCAGAGTGGCGGAGCAGAAGCAGCTTCAATTGAAGGCCATACACAGGCCTAGGTTTAAAAGTCCCTCACAGTTAATTCCAATAACGAACTCTACTCCTCCGTGCAATCTACTTACGAGACCCTGGGCAGGTCTGGGTCCAATTTGTGGTAGAGACTGGTTTTGTTCAGCCATGCTTGAGCGAGTAATAACAGGTCTGTGCTGCCCTTCGGTGTCTGGCTTAATGCGCACAACACTGAACGTCCCAGCGTTTGTCAACGATTTGCCGTTAAGTGATGCAAACCCGCTGAACCACGTTCAGGAGGAGCCGGTACAGGGGGCCATGAATCAGTATGGACCTGGCAGCAGCGTGAGCAGACGACAGAGGCACATGGCGCAGGGTGGCGGTGTAGGCAGCATTATTCTGAAGCCATACACAGGCCTAGGTTAAAAAGCGGAAGCCGTCAGCAGCGTGAGCAGACGACAGAGACACATGGCGCAGGGTGGCGGTGGATGCAGCAGTATTCGGAAGCCAAACACAGGCCTCGGTTAAAAAGCGGAAGCCGTCAGCAGCGTGAGCAGACGACAGAGGCACATGGCGCAGGGTGGCGGTGGAGGCAGCAGCAATGGAAGGCCATACAGCACCCTATCACAAAATGGAACCCACCAACAGTGTAAGGAGACCTGAAAGTGGCACATGGCAGAGTCTGGCGATGAAGTCAGCAGCAATGGGAGGCCGTACAGGGACCCATGACACACTCTGGACCTGGCAGCAGCAAGAGGAGGCGGTACAGGGGCCCATGGCAGAGTGGCGAAGCGTAAGCAGCTTAAATTGAAGGCCATACAGAGGCCTATGTTAAAAAGTCCCCCCAGCAGCAGTGTGGGGAGACGAGTATCAAGAGTCCAATGGCAGAGTGGCGGAGCAGAAGCAGCTTCAATTGAAGGCCATACACAGGCCTAGGTTAAAAAGTCCCCCCAGCAGCAGTGTGGGGAGACGACTATCAAGAGTCCAATGGCTGAGTGGCGATCCGGGAAGTCAGCGTTGTGATTGCAGATGCAATGCAGAGATTCTATGAGGTGATGCCGTGGGTGCGAAGATCATATACCGTCGTACTTCCATCCATAAGACGGAACAACCTGCGAACCGGGAGCTTTATTGCCCTGACCCGCTGAGCAGCTTCTGGGATACCCAAGAGGCCCATGGCAGAGTGGCGGAGCGTAAGCAGCTTCAATTAAAGGCCATACAGAGGCCTATGTTAAAAAGTCCCCCCAGCAGCAGCGTGGGGAGACGACTATCAAGAGTCCAATGGCAGAGTGGCGGAGCGGAAGCAGCTTCAATTGAAGGCCATACACAGGCCTAGGTTAAAAAGTCCCCCCAGCAGCAGTGTGGGGAGACGACTATCAAGAGTCCAATGGCTGAGTGGCGATCCGGGAAGTCAGCGTTGTGATTGCAGATGCAATGCAGAGATTCTATGAGGTGATGCCGTGGGTTCGAAGAAGATCATATACCGTCGTACTTCCATCCATAAGACGGAACAACCTGCGAACCGGGAGCTTTATTGCCCTGACCCGCTGAGCAGCTTCTGGGATACCCAAGAGTTTGGCTTCTGTGGGGAATATGGTTGAAAACTGAAACTTAAAGGCATGTTGACGGAAGGGCACCAGTGTCAGTGCTCCGGAGGGAATATAGCTTCAAAGCTGACACTTAAAGGTATATCGACGGTCAGAGACCACAGGAAGTGGAGCTTGCGTCTTAAATCGACTGAATGTGGCAGACGTGAAACGTCTACGGGCCGTATATGAAACGGGTTGTTCCTCTTTCTGGAATAAGTGTTGGAAATGGCCACTCTTTTTGGTGTGGCGTTTTGTCTATTTAATTACGATAACGGACTCTACTCCTCCGTGCAATCTAGTTACGAGACCCTGGGCAGGTCTGGGTCCAATTTGTGGTAGAGACTGGTTTTGTTCAGCCATGCTTGAGCGAGTAATAACAGGTCTGTGCTGCCCTTTGGTGTCTGGCTTAATGCGCACAACACTGAACGTCCCAGCATTTGTCAACGATTTGCCGTTAAGTGATGCAAACCCGCTGAACCACGTTCATGAGGAGCCGGTACAGGGGGCCATGAATCAGTATGGACCTGGCAGCAGTGTGAGGAGACCCGAAAGTGGCACATGGCGCAGGGTGGCGGTGGAGGCAGCAGTATTCTGAAGACATACACAGGACTAGTTTAAAAAGCGGAAGCCGTCAGCAGCGTGAGCAGACGACAGAGGCACATGGCGCAGGGTGGCGGTGGAGGCAGCAGTATTCGGAAGCCATACACAGGCCTAGGTTTAAAACTGGAACCCAGCAGCGTGAGCAGACGACAAAGACGCACATGGCAGAGGATGGATCTGGCAGCAGTATGAGAAGGCGGTACAGGGGCCCGTGGCACAGTGTGGTGATGGGGGCTACAGCAACTGGATGCCAGAAAGTGGCCGATAGGGCTATATACTGCATGGAATTATAAGGTTGTAAAGACAGCGGCCTATAAGGCTATACACACTATAACAATCATGACTTGATTGACCATTGGCCTATAAGGCTATACACAGCATGAATATCATGACTTATTCTGAGAGTGGTTTGGAAGGCTATATACAAAAAGTAATTCATGAGCTGTCCGGACAGCGGACAATAAGTACATATATACAAATCAATTCATCAGCTGTCCAGCCAGCGGCCTCAAAGGCGACACATATAGAAAGCAATTCATGAGCTGTTCAGACAGCGGCCTCTAAGGCGACAGATATACAAAGCAATTCCCGTGAGCGCACAGGGCCCACAGTGTCTGAGGATGGACGTTGGCGCAGAAAGGCAGAGACCAACTGACTACATAGGTGGTTTTTATAGTACTTTATTTTGGCCTCCCTCTCAGCAGGTGTGAAAAAGGCCACCATTTTTGAACGGTAGCGAGGGTCCAACAAGGTGGACAGCCAAAAGTCATCCCTCTGTCTGATGGTTATTATTCGGCTGTCGCTACGCAAGCAACCGAGCATGCTATGGGCCATTTATGCCAAGGAATGCGAGGGACTCCCTGCCTCCATCTCCACAGCATACTGCCACGGTGCGTCTGGGTCCTCTGTCTCCTCCTCCTCCTCTACCAGATGCTCCTGCTCCTCCACTCCTGTCCGCTGAGTGGAAAAACCACCCATTTCACTCAATAATTCCTGAGCACCAATGTCCTCCTCTACCTCCTCCTCTTCTTCCTGTCCTGCCCCCACAGGGGTCATGTGGCGTTGAGATCTGTGCGCCACGTCTACCGCACCCTGACCAGCCATTGTTAACAGCATTTGTTCCAGGACGTGCAACAGAGGAATGACGTCGTTCATCCCATAGTCCTGCCAACTCACGAATAGCGTGGCCTCCTCAAAGGGCCTGAGCAAGCGGCAGGTGTCACGCATGAGCTGCCAATGGCTGACATCTAAGTTACACAGGGGAGTACCTTTATCCGCTTGTAACATCAGGAAATCGGTGATGGCCTTTCGCTGTTCGTAAAGGCGGTCTAACATATGTAGGGTTGAATTCCACCTTGTTGCAACGTCGCAGATCAGGCGATGCTGTGGAATTCCGTTCTGCCGCTGCAGCTCAAGGAGGGTGTGCTTTGCGGTGTAGGAATGGCTGAAATGCATGCAAAGTTTACGTGACATTTTAAGGATGTCTTGCAGTGGGATGGTGGATTTTAGGAACCGTTTGACAACCAGATTGAACACGTGAGCCATGCATGGCGCATGGCACAACCTTCCTTGACGCAGAGCAGACACCATGTTCTTTCCGTTGTCGGTCAACATGGTTCCGATTTTGAGTTTGCGCGGAGACAGCCATCTGTCGATTTCTCTGTTCATTACACTGAGAAGTTCCTCCCCTGTGTGACTACGTTCGCCAAGGCATACCAGGTGCAGCACAGCGTGACACCGTTGCGCCCTGCACATGTGATATGCCGGTCGGGTAATGGGACTTGGCACGGGGGTGGCGGCTGAGGACACGGCGGAAGAAGAGGTGGTAGAGGCGGACATCTTTTGTGGACCAAGGACGTGCAAACGTGGAGGCAAAAGCGGCGTGACCTGTCCAAGTTGCTGGTGCGGCTGTGCCGGCACCACGTTCACCCAGTGGGCCGTAAATGACATGTACTGTCCCTGACCGTAGTTACAGCTCCACACGTCGGCGCTGCCGTGCACTTTGGCAGAGACCGACATGCTCAAAGACTGGCCCACCATCTCTTCTACATGTGAATGCAGGGCTGGCACTGCCTTTTTGGCGAAGAAATGCCGGCTTGGCACTCTCCACCGCGGCTCGGCACAAGCCATCATTTCTCGGAAAGGTGCTGAGTCCACCACTTGGAAAGGGAGGGACTGCAGCACCAGCAACTTGGACAGGAGGACGTTCAGCTTCTGCACCGTGGGGTGCGTGCTCGCAAACTGTTGTCTCTTGGAAACGGATTCCAAGAAAGACTGCTGACGGAATCCGTGAAGAGGAGTAGCAGGAGAAGGAGCATCTGAACGAGCGGAAGATGCCAACGAGCGACAACTCCCCTCAGCAGAGGTGTTGGAGCCTTGACTGGCTGATAGAGGGCGATTGACGTCGGGTGACGGAGCAAGTAACGGAGCGGGTGATGGAGCGGGGGCTGGGGTAGACAGAACCGCCGTATCTTTATCACGGTTTTCCCAGGCCACCGAATGGCGACCCTGCATATGCTGACGCAACGCTGTAGTCCCAACATTGGCCCTCTGGCCACGCTTGACTTTCTGGCCACATAGTCGACTTACGGCTACGTTTACTTCCTCGGGTGGCTTGACGAAAAATTGCCACACCACCGAGTAGGAAACTTTGCCCCCGCTACTCCTCACTGGCTGACTGCTACTTCCTCCGTGCACACCGGCACCACTACTGGCCGTGGTGGTAGGCTGCAGTGGAGCTGGTGCTCTACTCCGTGGCCGTTTGGCTCCACTGACACTGCTGCGACCCTGCTGCCTCCTGGGCAACCCACCGACTGTTTTGCTCGCTGGCAAGCTGGCACCCTCTTCTCCTGATGATGCGGAAGCAATAGCCTGATGACGACGAGGCTGCCAAGTGCGATCAGCCTCATCATCATCAATTAGGGTCTCCGCGTCACTACTAGCCCCCTCGGCTGCATGTGGGTCAGGAGACAGACCTGTCTCTAGACCGGCTACCGA